>NC_068448.1:2641513-2644013 GCF_023373465.1 Oncorhynchus keta | reverse complement strand
CACCCTCTCAGGGCTGGGCATCTCAGGCTCTATCAGATCCTCCTCTCCACCCTCTGAGGGCTGGGAGAATCACTCTCTATCAGATCCTCCTCTCCACCCTCTCAGGGCTGGGAGACTCAGGCTCTATCAGATCCTCCTCTCCACCCTCTCAGGGCTGGGCATCTCAGGCTCTATCAGATCCTCCTCTCCACCCTCTGAGGGCTGGGAGAATCACTCTCTATCAGATCCTCCTCTCCACCCTCTCAGGGCTGGGAGACTCAGGCTCTATCAGATCCTCCTCTCCACCCTCTCAGGGCTGGGCGTCTCAGGCTCTATCAGATCCTCTTCTCCACCCTCTCAGGTCTGGGTGTCTCAGGCTCTATCAGATCCTCCTCTCCACCCTCTCAGGGCTGGGCATCTCAGGCTCTATCAGATCCTCCTCTCCACCCTCTCAGTGCTGGGCGTCTCAGGCTCTATCAGATCCTCCTCTCCACCCTCTCAGGGCTGGGTGTCTCAGGCTCTATCAGATCCTCCTCTCCACCCTCTCAGGGCTGGGTGTCTCAGGCTCTATCAGATCCTCCTCTCCATCCTCTCAGGGCTGAGCGTCTCAGGTTCCGCCTCCTCTCCCCCTCTCAGGGCTGGGTGTCTTATGCTCTATCAGATCCTCCTCTCCACCCTCTCAGGGCTAGGTGTCTCATGCTCTATCAGATCCTCCTCTCCACCCTCTCAGGGCTGGGTGTCTCAGGCTCTATCAGATCCTCCTCCACCCTCTCAGGGCTGGGTGTCTCAGGCTCTATCAGATCCTCCTCTCCACCCTCTCAGGGCTGGGTGTCTCAGGCTCTATCAGATCCTCCTCTCCACCCTCTCAGGGCTGGGTGTCTCATGCTCTATCAGATCCTCCTCTCCACCCTCTCAGGGCTGGGTGTCTCAGGCTCTATCAGATCCTCCTCTCCACCCTCTCAGGGCTGGGTGTCTCAGGCTCTATCAGATCCTCCTCTTGACCCTCTCGGGGCTGGGCGTCTCAGGTTCTATCAGATCCTCTCCACCCTCTCAGGGCTGGGTGTCTCAGACTCTGCACACTATTGTATTGCATCCTACAGTACCTGACAGGCCACTCCTACCAGGTGACGTGGAGAGGATTTATGTCTGCAACAGTACTATCACTACTGGTGTCCCCCAGGGATAGGTTCTTTGACCTCTATACTTCTCTCCATACACCAACATAGTGGACAGTAATATTTGACGTGTGTAAATATAGTTTATATGATATTATACAGTTGAAGTCCGAAGTTTGCGTACACTTAGGTTGGAGTCATTACAACTCGTTTTTTAACCACTCCACCAATTTATTGTTGACAAACTATAGTTTTGGCAAGTCGGTTAGGACATCTACTTTGTGCAGGACACAAGTAATTTTTCCAACAATTATTAACAGACATTATTTCACTTATAATTCACTGGATCACAATTCCAGTGGGTCAGAAGTTTACGTACACTAAGTTGACTGTGCCTTTAAACAGCTTGGAAAATTCCTGGAAATGAGCTTTAAAAGCTTCTGATATCATTTGAGTCAATTGGAGGTGGACCTGTGGATGTATTTCAAGGCCTACCTTCAAACTCAGTCCCTCTTTGCTTGACATCACGGGAAAATCAAAAGAAATCAGCCAAGACCTCATAAAAAAATTGTAGACCTCCACAAGTCTGGTTCATCCTTGGGAGCAATTTCCAAACGCCTGAAGGTACCACATGCATCTGTACAAACAACAGTACACAAGTATAAACACCATGGGACCACGCAGCCATCATACCGCTCAGGAAGGAGACGCGTTCTGTCTCCTAGAGATGAACGTATTTTGGTGTGAAAAGTGCAAATCAATCCCAGAACAACAGCAAAGGACGTTGTGAAGATGCTAGAGGAGGAAACAGATACAAAAGTATCTATATCCACAGTAAAACAAGTCCTATATTGACATAACCTGAAAGGCCGCTCAGCAATGCAAGGCTCCAAAAAGCCATAAAAAAAAAAAAGCTGACTACGGTTTGCAACTGCACATTTCAAAGATCATACTTTTTGGAGAAATGTCCTCTGGTCTGATGAAACAAAAATAGAACTGTTTGGCCATAATGACCATCGTTATGTTTGGAGGAAAAAGGAAGAGGCTTGCAAGCCGAAGAACACCATCCCAACCGTGAAGCACAAGGGTGGCAGTATCATGTTGTGGGGGTGCTTCGCTGCAGGAGGGACTGGTGCACTTCACAAAATAGATGCCCATGAGGCAAGAGAATTATGTGGATATATTGAAGCAACATCTCAATACAACAGTCAGGAAGTTAAAGCTTGGTCACCAATGGGTCTTCTAAATGGACAATGACCCCAAGCATACTTCCAAAGTTGTGGCAAAATGGCTTAAGGACAACAAAGTCAAGGTATTGGAGTGACCATCACAAAGCCCCAACCTCAACCCTATAAAAAAATATGTGGGCAGAACTGAAAAAGCGTGTGCGAGCAAGGAGGCCTACA
>NC_068448.1:2619013-2636513 GCF_023373465.1 Oncorhynchus keta | reverse complement strand
TAAATCTAGAATAACAATGGTTTTGAAATTAGCCCAGGAGAATTGAATAGTGCTATAAAATAAAACATATTTCTGTTGTATATTTGAATAATCTAATGTTAGAATTAAACAATCAATTCCTTTAAACACTTTTTGGACAATAATGCCTTTTATGGTGTCTGATAGATTTGATATAAATACAGTTAGTTGCATTAAAAAATAACATATATATATATATATATATATATATATATATATATATATATATATATACACACTATACATACACTACATATACACTATATTTACACTATACATACTTATATACACTATATATACGCATACCATATATACACTATACATACACTATACTTACTATATACATACATACACTATAGAGTACACTAGTACACTATTGAGTACACAGCCATGCAATCTCCATAGACAAACATTGGCTGTAGAATGGCCTCACTGAAGAGCTCAGTGACTTTCAACGTGGCACCGTCATAGGATGCCACCTTTCCAACAGGTCAGTTCATCACATTTCTGCCCTGCAAGAGCTGCCCCGGTCAACTGTTAAGTGCTGTTTATTGTGAAGTGGAAACGTCTAGGAGCAACAACGGCTCAGCCGTGAAGTGGTAGGCCACACGAGCTCACAGAACGGAACCGCCAAGTGCTGAAGACTATAGCGTGTAAAAATCATCTGTCCTCGGTTGTATCATTGCCGAGTTCCAAACTGCCTCTAGAATCAACGTCAGCACAAGAACTGTTCGCCTGGAGATTCATGAAATGGGTTTCCACGGCCGAGCAGCAGCACACAAGCCTAAGATCACCATGCGCAATTCCAAGCGTCGGCTGGAGTGGTATAAAGCTCGCCGCAATTGGACTCTTGAGCAGTGAAAACACATTTTCTGGAGTGATGAATCACGCTTCACCATCTGGCAGTCTGACGGACGAAACTGGGTTTGGTGGATGCCAGGAGAACGCTACCTGCCCCAATGCAATAGTGCCAACTGTAAATTTGGGTGGAGGAAGAATAATGATCTAGAACTGTTTTTCATGGTTCAGGCTAGACCCCTTAGTTCCAGGGAAGGGAAATCTTAACGCTACAGCATACAATGACATTCTAGATGATTCTGTGTTTCCAACTTTGTGGCAACAGTTTGGGGAAGGTCCTTTCCTTTCCTTTCCTGTTTCCCGTGCACAAAGCGAGGTCTATACAGAAATGGTTTGTCGAGATCTGTGTGGAAGATCTTGATTGGCCTGCACAGTGCCCTGACCTCAACTCCAACAAATGCCAAATTGGATGCCGACTGCGAGCCAGACCAAATCGCCCAACATCAGTGCCCAACCTCACTAATGCTCTGGCTGAATGGAAGCAAGTTCCCACAGCAATGTTTCAGCGTCTAGTGTAAAGCCTTCACAGAAGAGTGGAGGCTGTTATAGCAACAAAGGGGGGACCAACTCCATTTTAATGCTCATGATGTTGGAATGAGATGTTTGATGAGCAGGTGTCCACATACTTTTGGTTTGTGTAATTAATATAAATATTAGTGTAATTACACTGCACAAAGCCCTGACCTCAACCCTGTCTAACACCTTTGGGATGAATTGGAAAGCTGACTGTGAGTGAGGACTACTCGACCAACATCAGGGCCGACCTCATTAAGTCCCTGCAGCAATGTTCCTACATCTAGTGGAAAGCCTTTCCCAGAAGAGTGGAGGCTGTTATAGCAGCAATGTTCCAACATCTAGTGGAAAGCCTTCCCAGAAGAGTGGAAGCTGTTATAGCAGCAATGTTCCTACATCTAGTGGAAAGCCTTTCCCAGAAGAGTGGAGGCTGTTATAGCAGCAATGTTCCAACATCTAGTGGAAAGCCTTCCCAGAAGAGTGGAGGCTGTTATAGCAGCAATGTTCCTACATCTAGTGGAAAGCCTTTCCCAGAAGAGTGGAGGCTGTTATAGCAGCAATGTTCCAACATCTAGTGGAAAGCCTTTCCCAGAAGAGCGGAGGCTGTTATAGCAGCAATGTTCCAACATCTAGTGGAAAGCCTTGCCAGAAGAGTGGAGACTGTTATAGCAGCAATGTTCCAACATCTAGTGGAAAGCCTTTCCCAGAAGAGTGGAGGCTGTTATAGCAGCAATGTTCCAACATCTAGTGGAAAGCCTTTCCCAGAAGAGCGGAGGCTGTTATAGCAGCAATGTTCCAACATCTAGTGGAAAGCCTTCCCAGAAGAGTGGAGACTGTTATAGCAGCAATGTTCCAACATCTCGTGGAAAGCCTTCCCAGAAGAGTGGAGGCTGTTATAGCAGCAATGTTCCAACATCTCGTGGAAAGCCTTCCCAGAAGAGTGGAGGCTGTTATAGCAGCAATGTTCCAACATCTAGTGGAAAGCCTTTCCCAGAAGAGTGGAGGCTGTTATAGCAGCAATGTTCCAACATCTCGTGGAAAGCCTTCCCAGAAGAGTGGAGGCTGTTATAGCAGCAATGTTCCACACTTCTAGTGGAAAGCCTTTCCCAGAAGAGTGGAGACTGTTATAGCAGCAATGTTCCAACATCTAGTGGAAAGCCTTCCCAGAAGAGTGGAGGCTGTTATAGCAGCAATGTTCCAACATCTAGTGGAAAGCCTTTCCCAGAAGAGTGAGACTGTTATAGCAGCAATGTTCCAACATCTAGTGGAAAGCCTTCCCAGAAGAGTGGAGGCTGTTATAGCAGCAATGTTCCAACATCTAGTGGAAAGCCTTTCCCAGAAGAGTGGAGACTGTTATAGCAGCAATGTTCCAACATCTAGTGGAAAGCCTTCCCAGTAGAGTGGAGGCTGTTATAGCAGCAATGTTCCAACATCTAGTGGAAAGCCTTTCCCAGAAGAGTGGAGGCTGTTATAGCAGCAATGTTCCAACATCTCGTGGAAAGCCTTCCCAGAAGAGTGGAGGCTGTTATAGCAGCAATGTTCCAACATCTCGTGGAAAGCCTTCCCAGAAGAGTGGAGGCTGTTATAGCAGCAATGTTCCAACATCTAGTGGAAAGCCTTTCCCAGAAGAGTGGAGGCTGTTATAGCAGCAATGTTCCAACATCTCGTGGAAAGCCTTCCCAGAAGAGTGGAGGCTGTTATAGCAGCAATGTTCCAACATCTAGTGGAAAGCCTTTCCCAGAAGAGTGGAGACTGTTATAGCAGCAATGTTCCAACATCTAGTGGAAAGCCTTCCCAGAAGAGTGGAGGCTGTTATAGCAGCAATGTTCCAACATCTAGTGGAAAGCCTTTCCCAGAAGAGTGGAGACTGTTATAGCAGCAATGTCCCAACATCTAGTGGAAAGCCTTCCCAGAAGAGTGGAGGCTGTTATAGCAGCAATGTCCTAACATCTAGTGGAAAGCCTTCCCAGAAGAGTGGAGGCTGTTATAGCAGCAATGTTCCAACATTTAGTGGAAAGCCTTCCCAGAAGAGTGGAGGCTGTTATAGCAGCAATGTTCCTACATCTAGTGGAAATCCTTCCCAGAAGAGTGGAGGCTGTTATAGCAGCAATGTTCCAACATCTAGGGAAAGCCTTCCAGAAGAGTGGAGGCTGTTATAGCAACAAAGGGGACCAACTCCATTTTAATGCTCATGATGTTGGAATGAGATGTTTGATGAGCAGGTGTCCACATACTTTTGGTTTGTGTAATTAATATAAATATTAGTGTAATTACACTGCACAAAGCCCTGACCTCAACCCTGTCTAACACCTTTGGGATGAATTGGAAAGCTGACTGTGAGTGAGGACTACTCGACCAACATCAGGGCCGACCTCATTAAGTCCCTGCAGCAATGTTCCTACATCTAGTGGAAAGCCTTTCCCAGAAGAGTGGAGGCTGTTATAGCAGCAATGTTCCAACATCTAGTGGAAAGCCTTCCCAGAAGAGTGGAAGCTGTTATAGCAGCAATGTTCCAACATCTAGTGGAAAGCCTTCCCAGAAGAGTGGAGGCTGTTATAGCAGCAATGTTCCTACATCTAGTGGAAAGCCTTTCCCAGAAGAGTGGAGGCTGTTATAGCAGCAATGTTCCATCATCTAGTGGAAAGGCTTTCCAGAAGAGTGGAGGCTGTTATAGCAGCAATGTTCCTACATCTAGTGGAAAGCCTTCCCAGAAGAGTGGAGGCTGTTATAGCAGCAATGTTCCAACATCTAGTGGAAAGCCTTTCCCAGAAGAGCGGAGGCTGTTATAGCAGCAATGTTCCAACATCTAGTGGAAAGCCTTGCCAGAAGAGTGGAGACTGTTATAGCAGCAATGTTCCAACATCTAGTGGAAAGCCTTTCCCAGAAGAGTGGAGGCTGTTATAGCAGCAATGTTCCAACATCTAGTGGAAAGCCTTTCCCAGAAGAGCGGAGGCTGTTATAGCAGCAATGTTCCAACATCTAGTGGAAAGCCTTCCCAGAAGAGTGGAGACTGTTATAGCAGCAATGTTCCAACATCTCGTGGAAAGCCTTCCCAGAAGAGTGGAGGCTGTTATAGCAGCAATGTTCCAACATCTCGTGGAAAGCCTTCCCAGAAGAGTGGAGGCTGTTATAGCAGCAATGTTCCAACATCTAGTGGAAAGCCTTTCCCAGAAGAGTGGAGGCTGTTATAGCAGCAATGTTCCAACATCTCGTGGAAAGCCTTCCCAGAAGAGTGGAGGCTGTTATAGCAGCAATGTTCCAACATCTAGTGGAAAGCCTTTCCCAGAAGAGTGGAGGCTGTTATAGCAGCAATGTTCCAACATCTAGTGGAAAGCCTTTCCCAGAAGAGTGGAGGCTGTTATAGCAGCAATGTTCCAACATCTAGTGGAAAGCCTTTCCCAGAAGAGTGGAGACTGTTATAGCAGCAATGTTCCAACATCTAGTGGAAAGCCTTCCCAGAAGAGTGGAGGCTGTTATAGCAGCAATGTTCCAACATCTAGTGGAAAGCCTTTCCCAGAAGAGTGGAGACTGTTATAGCAGCAATGTTCCAACATCTAGTGGAAAGCCTTCCCAGTAGAGTGGAGGCTGTTATAGCAGCAATGTTCCAACATCTCGTGGAAAGCCTTCCCAGAAGAGTGGAGGCTGTTATAGCAGCAATGTTCCAACATCTCGTGGAAAGCCTTCCCAGAAGAGTGGAGGCTGTTATAGCAGCAATGTTCCAACATCTCGTGGAAAGCCTTCCCAGAAGAGTGGAGGCTGTTATAGCAGCAATGTTCCAACATCTAGTGGAAAGCCTTTCCCAGAAGAGTGGAGGCTGTTATAGCAGCAATGTTCCAACATCTCGTGGAAAGCCTTCCCAGAAGAGTGGAGGCTGTTATAGCAGCAATGTTCCAACATCTAGTGGAAAGCCTTTCCCAGAAGAGTGGAGACTGTTATAGCAGCAATGTTCCAACATCTAGTGGAAAGCCTTCCCAGAAGAGTGGAGGCTGTTATAGCAGCAATGTTCCAACATCTAGTGGAAAGCCTTTCCCAGAAGAGTGGAGACTGTTATAGCAGCAATGTCCCAACATCTAGTGGAAAGCCTTCCCAGAAGAGTGGAGGCTGTTATAGCAGCAATGTCCTAACATCTAGTGGAAAGCCTTCCCAGAAGAGTGGAGGCTGTTATAGCAGCAATGTTCCAACATTTAGTGGAAAGCCTTCCCAGAAGAGTGGAGGCTGTTATAGCAGCAATGTTCCTACATCTAGTGGAAATCCTTCCCAGAAGAGTGGAGGCTGTTATAGCAGCAATGTTCCAACATCTAGGGAAAGCCTTCCCAGAAGAGTGGAGGCTGTTATAGCAGCAATGTTCCTACATCTAGTGGAAAGCCTTTCCCAGAAGAGTGGAGGCTGTTATAGCAGCAATGTTCCAACATCTCGTGGAAAGCCTTCCCAGAAGAGTGGAGGCTGTTATAGCAGCAATGTTCCAACATCTAGTGGAAAGCCTTCCCAGAAGAGTGGAGGCTGTTATAGCAGCAATGTTCCAACATCTAGTGGAAAGCCTTCCCAGAAGAGTGGAGGCTGTTATAGCAGCAAAGACGGAACCAACTCCATATTAATGACACTTTAAAAAAAATAAGAAGTTAGATGAGCATGTCTATCTTTGGTCTATCAAACGCTACTGCATTCGCTTTTGTGGATATTTTATTTGCCATCATTTACAGATTTTACAAAACCGTTAATTCTAATCACAAAATGGAAGCCAGTTACAAATGTTGACTTTTAGGGGATGAAAAAAAACAACTGAGATCTTGTCAACGTTTTTGCATCAAATTTCAGGCAAAAAAAAAGAGAGAGAAAATGAAAACCAGATGTTACGAAGGAAGGAAGGAGGGAGAGAGAGATGGTGGAGGAGGGGAGAGAGAGATGGTGGAGGAGGGGAGAGAGAGAGATGGTGGAGGAGGGGAGAGAGAGAGATGGTGGAGGAGGGGAGAGAGAGAGATGGTGGAGGAGGGGAGAGAGAGAGATGGTGGAGGAGGGGAGAGAGAGAGAGATGGTGGAGGAGGGGAGAGAGAGAGATGGTGGAGGAGGGGAGAGAGAGATGGTGGAGGAGGGGAGAGAGAGATGGTGGAGGAGGGGAGAGAGAGAGATGGTGGAGGAGGGGAGAGAGAGAGATTGTGGAGGAGGGGAGAGAGAGAGATTGTGGAGGAGGGGAGAGAGAGAGATTGTGGAGGAGGGGAGAGAGAGAGATGGTGGAGGAGGGGAGAGAGAGAGATTGTGGAGGAGGGGAGAGAGAGAGATGGTGGAGGAGGGGAGAGAGATTGTGGAGGAGGGGAGAGAGAGAGATGGTGGAGGAGGGGAGAGAGAGAGATGGTGGAGGAGGGAGAGAGATGGTGGAGGAGGGGAGAGAGAGAGATTGTGGAGGAGGGGAGAGAGAGAGATGGTGGAGGAGGGGAGAGAGAGAGATGGTGGAGGAGGGGAGAGAGAGAGATGGTGGAGGAGGGGAGAGAGAGATGGTGGAGGAGGGGAGAGAGAGAGATTTAATGTAGACGGAATAACGCACACAGGAGCAGAGGAATAGAGGGGAAGAGGTGGGAAAGGGGTGGGGGGGGGGTTATATTCAACGCATTGGAGGAATTGCAGTTTGACTGCGTTGTAGAAGGTTTCACACAAAGAATGGATAACTAACAAGCTGGGGGATCGGAAATACAAACGCACATGAAGTTGACGACAAAATGAATGCACCAAAAACAAACGAAATGCTTGAATCTACATTATTTTTAACTTTGGAAGGAGGAGTTTGAAGAAGTTTGAAGACGGGGTCTGTAGTAAGTTAAGTAGACTAAAGACGCTGAGATTGCGTTTCCAGAGGAAAGTGGAGGACAGAAACCGAAGGAAAGATGTTAGCAGAGACGAGCGTTCACTTTTATAAAAGGCCTAATGTGTACAATATTTAACCACTTTTGTTTTGCGCATGTCCTTTCAAATACGTTTATTTTCTCAAATAACACTGGATCCGACGGAGGAAAACGGTTTAGTCCAGAATGCGCATAGTCTTTTATCGAGATGTCAGCTGTATGTAGCCTGCGGTTAGTTTTTTTGGGGGTAGCCTAAAATATTTGGATACAGTCGTAAAGAAGATAGTTTGTAGCCTTCCCATTTCCCTAAGACTAAGCCAATCCGTGTTGGGACAATGTGGCCAATTTCTGTTTGTTTATTGTAACTTTATTGCAACAATTGTTATATGTATCGGTGTGGATAGCAACCTCGTGTAGCCTAGGTTACAGTACATTAGGTTGCATTTATTTTCATTATATTGTACAGTAAATGTAAAAAAAAAAAAAAAAAAAATTGGGGAGGCCAATTGGTTGGTAAAATAATTAGTAAATAAAATCAATATCTATTTGATGGCTTTTTCCGTCGTTGATAGAGAGTTTGATCGGGGTTCAAATCGCACAGTCCAGCTCACGGAGGAGGACTGCAGTTTGGTGGATAAAAGACTGGAGCCCATTTCAACCAGGAGTCTGATACGGGACAACGACTCGAACCAACGGACCACTCGTGGGAAAGGCCTGATTTTTGGGGGATTTAACTCCACAAGCCTGGAATCTAATCTTATTCACTTTTGTGAGAGAACCCGCATCCTGTCCTTTAGGCTATGCCTGTGTAAACCGTGATCAGGCAGGTATGCAGTTGAACCGACCGAAGAGCGCTTTAGTGTCGAGCTTCAGCCCGTCGATTTCCCCTGAGACGGCAGCCAGTATCGGTTCCTTCTCCAGCCAGTTTAAAACCATGCGCTTCTCCTACCACATCAGCCGCAGCATGGCAAGACCACAACCGCCGCTGCGCAGGATACGTGAGTAATCCATTTTCTTTTGTTGTAGCCTAAACAGTAGCCGATTTTAATAAGCATGTCAATCTTGGTGGAGCAAACTCCCAAATTTGTTTTAGGAAAATGCAAGCAAAGCCACTACACAACATTAAACAACACATTCATTGCACTATAAAGGTGACAAAAGGTGACCGGAAACTGTTAGGGCCTACATAAAGCTGTCCCAACATCAGAGCTTTCTTTTCAGCACCATGGAGTGAGTCCTCAGCACTGCAACACCTGGCTATCAGCGGAGTCTTGTCTGGCAGCAGCGAAACAGTTCATTCGGCCTCATTTACTGCCTTAAAAAAACATAGCTGAGATGACTGACTTGCTTAAACAAATGTGACAATTGAGATGTACAAACTACAGCATAAGGGGAGGACTAGCGGATCAGAGGCAATCCGTAATTTCGATTAAGACATTAATGAGCGAGATGGGCAACATAACTTTTGAAATGTAGAGTGGCAGAATACAGAACACAGAACATGGGCTGTTTCTTACAGTGTTCTCCCTGTACACCAAGTCAGAACTGTAGGATAAATTAAGGGGGCATGTAAGCAGACAATGAAAGCTCTTACAATATTCAATGATTACATTTCTCTAAAACAGGTTAAGGTGCACCACCAAGTCAGAACAGTAGGCGAAATTAAGACGTGAAAATAGACAACATTTTTAGGATGAGGCACATGGGCTACTAGGAGCTTACTACACAACATACACTTAGTATTACTTTCTTAGCTACATTATACACATCTCCCTGGCATATTACATCACTTATACAGCAGCATACAAGACATTTTTGGACTCACCTTGTTGTGTTGTTTGTGCTCACTTGAACAGGAAAGTGGTGCAGTGGTCCTTTGTGGGCAAATTTTGTCATCAAAGTCTGTCATTCTCTGGATTTATGGTGCTTTTAAAACAACTGGGAACTCTGGAAAGAAAACAAGGTAGAATCTTGTGATCTTCAGGTCGTGGCTCTAGAAAGAGGCCAGAGTTCAGGTCGTGGCTCTAGAAAGAGGCCAGAGTTCAGGTCGTGGCTCTAGAAAGAGGCCGGAGTTCAGGTCGTGGCTCTAGAAAGAGGCCGGAGTTCAGGTCGTGGCTCTAGAAAGAGGCCGGAGTTCAGGTCGTGGCTCTAGAAAGACGCCAGAGTTCAGGTCAGAGCTCTAGAAAGAGGCCAGAGTTCAGGTCGTGGCTCTAGAAAGAGGCCAGAGTTCAGGTCGGACCTCTAGAAAGAGGCCAGAGTTCAGGTCGTGGCTCTAGAAAGAGGCCGGAGTTCAGGCCGGACCTCTAGAAAGAGGCCAGAGTTCAGGTCGGACCTCTAGAAAGAGGCCAGAGTTCAGGTCGTGGCTCTAGAAAGAGGCCAGAGTTCAGGTCGTGGCTCTAGATAGAGGCCAGAGTTCAGGTCGGACCTCTAGAAAGAGGCCAGAGTTCAGGTCGTGGCTCTAGAAAGAGGCCGGAGTTCAGGTCGTGGCTCTAGAAAGAGGCCAGAGTTCAGGTCGGACCTCTAGAAAGAGGCCAGAGTTCAGGTCGTGGCTCTAGAAAGAGGCCAGAGTTCAGGTCGGACCTCTAGAAAGAGGCCAGAGTTCAGGTCGTGGCTCTAGAAAGAGGCCAGAGTTCACGTCGTGGCTCTAGAAAGAGGCCAGAGTTCAGGTCGTGGCTCTAGAAAGAGGCCGGAGTTCAGGTCGTGGCTCTAGAAAGAGGCCAGAGTTCAGGTCGGACCTCTAGAAAGAGGCCAGAGTTCAGGTCGTGGCTCTAGAAAGAGGCCAGAGTTCAGGTCGGACCTCTAGAAAGAGGCCAGAGTTCAGGTCGTGGCTCTAGAAAGAGGCCAGAGTTCAGGTCGGACCTCTAGAAAGAGGCCAGAGTTCAGGTCGTGGCTCTAGAAAGAGGCCAGAGTTCAGGTCGGACCTCTAGAAAGAGGCCAGAGTTCAGGTCGTGGCTCTAGAAAGAGGCCAGAGTTCAGGTCGGACCTCTAGAAAGAGGCCAGAGTTCAGGTCGTGGCTCTAGAAAGAGGCCAGAGTTCAGGTCGTGGCTCTAGAAAGAGGCCAGAGTTCAGGTCGGGGCTCTAGAAAGAGGCCAGAGTTCAGGTCGTTGCTCTAGAAAGAGGCCGGAGTTCAGGTCAGAGCTCTAGAAAGAGGCCGGAGTTCAGGTCAGAGCTCTAGAAAGAGGCCAGAGTTCAGGTCGTGGCTCTAGAAAGAGGCCAGAGTTCAGGTCGTGGCTCTAGAAAGAGGCCTGAGTTCAGGTCGTGGCTCTAGAAAGAGGCCTGAGTTCAGGTCGTGGCTCTAGAAAGAGGCCAGAGTTCAGGTCGTGGCTCTAGAAAGAGGCCAGAGTTCAGGTCGTGGCTCTAGAAAGAGGCCAGAGTTCAGGTCGTGGCTCTAGAAAGAGGCCAGAGTTCAGGTCGTGGCTCTAGAAAGAGGCCAGAGTTCAGGTCGTGGCTCTAGAAAGAGGCCAGAGTTCAGGTCGTGGCTCTAGAAAGAGGCCGGATTTACAATTCCCAGTTGGATGACTGTTCAACATGTATTTTCCCAGTCGGAGCTCGTTTATTCCTGACTTCCCAGTTAACTTGACTTCAGTGAATTCAAGACATCGCCGTTCCAAGTTAACTGTTGTTTTGACTGCGGCACAAATCATGCTTCATTGACAGCATGGCCAATGTTGACTGTTTATCACTTTAAGAGACACTTAATCCCAGATTTGGCAGCACACAGCCACTCCACTGAATAGCAGGCATGTGATTGCTTTGAAATGCTTTGCAGTTAGCCACTGTCACTGATTCTTTCCAAACCACTCATTGTTGAATTTGTGATTTCCAACGTGTTGTGTAATGTTTATGTCCAATGTTCCATGAGCACCGATATGTTTTAGCTATAATTTCCCTTCATTCTTTCTCTTCATATGACAAGAATTAATAAGGATTTGCCAGTAGTTTGTCGACTTGATTCATGATGATTTCTAGCTAAGATTTTAAATGTAGGATGTTGACATGATCACTCCAATCAAAGCTACTGTACATATAACGTGGTTTGACATCATTTTATCTGTGGCCAATGACCTTGAGCCTTCTTGGATGGGCACTTCTAATGTAACTCTATGGCAGCACCCAAGGGGCTTGAACTTTCTAGCTCTACCCTTAAAATCAAATCAAATTTTATTTGTCACATACACATGGTTAGCAGATGTTAATGCGAGTGTAGCGAAATGCTTCTGCTTCTAGTTCCGACAATGCAGTAATAACCAACGAGTAATCTAACCTAACAATTCCACAACTACTACCTTATACACACAAGTGTAAAGGGATAAAGAATATGTACATAAAGATATATGAATGAGTGATGGTACAGAACGGCATAGGCAAGATGCAGTAGATGGTATCGAGTACAGTATATACATATGAGATGAGTAATGTAGGGTATGTAAACAAAGTGGCATAGTTTAAAGTGGATAGTGATACATGTATTACATAAAGATGCAGTAGATGATATAGAGTACAGTATATACATATGAGATATAGTGATGGTACAGAACGGCATAGACAGGATGCAGTAGATGATATAGAGTACAGTATATACATATGAGATGAGTAATGCAGGGTATGTAAACATTATATTAAGTGGCATTGCTTAAAGTGGCTAGTGATACATTTTTTACATCAATTTAAATCAATTTCCATTATTGTAGTGGCTGGAGTTGAGTCAGCCTGACAGTATACTCTCGATGGTGCTACTATAGAACACTGTGATGCAGCCTGACAGTATCCTCTCGATGGTGCTCCTGTAGAACACTGTGATGCAGCCTGACAGTATCCTTTCGATGGTGCTCCTGTAGAACACTGTGATGCAGCCTGACAGTATGCTCTCGATGGTGCTCCTGTAGAACACTGTGATGCAGCCTGACAGTATCCTTTCGATGGTGCTCCTGTAGAACACTGTGATGCAGCCTGACAGTATCCTCTCGATGGTGCTCCTGTAGAACACTGTGATGCAGCCTGACAGTATGCTCTCGATGGTGCTCCTGTAGAACACTGTGATGCAGCCTGACAGTATGCTCTCGATGGTGCTCCTGTAGATCACTGTGAGAGCTCTCGGGGACAGGCCAAATGTCTTCAGCATCCTGAGGTTGAAGAGTCGCTGTCGTGCCTTCTTGACCACGGTGTCCGTGTGGTTTGACCATTTCAGCTTCTCTGAGATGTGTACGCCGAGATATTTCTCCACAGCGGCCCTGTTGATGAGGATGGGGGGATGCCCAGCCTGGTCCCTCCTGTAAGTCCACAATCAGCTCCTTTGTTTTGCTGACGTTGAGCGAGAGGTTGTTTACCTGGCACCACGCCGTCAGAGTTCCTCCCTCCTCCCTGTAGGCCGTCTCGTCGTTGTTGGTGATCAGATCTACGACTGTCGTGTCGTCAGCGAACTTGATGATGGAGTTGAACCTGTGTGAGGCCAGACAGTCGTGGGTATACAGGGAATACAGGTGGGGGCTGAGGACGCACCCTGGTGGGACCCCCGTGTTGAGAATCAGTGTTGAGAAGGTAATGTTGCCTACCTTCACCACCTGGAGGCGAACCTTCACCACCTGGAGGCGGACCTTCACCACCTGGGGGCGGACCTTCACCACCTGGGGGCGGACCTTCACCACCTGGGGGCGGAACTTCACAACCTGGGGGCGGACCTTCACCTCCTGGAGGCGGACCTTCACCACTTGAAGGCGGCCCGTCAGGATGTTCCGGGACCCAGGGATGAGTTCAGACCCAGGGCTGTGAGCTTTGTAATGAGCTGATAGGACACTATGGAGGCGGACCTTCACCACCTGGAGGTGAGCTGATAGGACACTATGGTATTGGAGTTGTCGTGGATGAACAGCATCCTCACAAAGCATTCCTTTTGTGCAGGTGGGTGAGGGCAGGGTGCAGTGCAATGGTGATTGCGTTGTCCGTGGATCGGTCAGGGCGGTAGGAGAATTGGAGAGGGTCGGGCGTGTCGGGGAGGGAGGAGGTGATACGGTCTTGGACTAGCATCTCAAAGGACTTCATGATGACGTGAGGGCTACGCGTCGGTAGTCTTTCAGTTCAGGTACTTGGTAGGCCGGATAATAGTGGACATCTTGAAGCAGGTGGGAATAGTGGCCTGAGCTAGGGAAATATTTAAAATGTCAGAGAACACAACAGCCAGCTGGTCTGCATATGCTCTTAGGGCACGGCTAGGGATTCCGTCTGGGCCGGGCAGCATTAACGAGGGTTAACACGTTTGATTGACTTCAGTAGAGACTGTGAGTGTGTAGCCCACGTTGCCATCGGGGGGGGCTCTCCTCTGCAGCGCACGGTCATTGTGCTTGAGAAACAGGTGTTTATATCCCCCGGTAGGCGTTGGTGACCGTGATGCGGCTGGCTGGTGCGGCTGGCTTTCTTTTTGTAATCCGTGATCTGCGTAAGTCACATATATGTACTGTTTGACACAACTATTGTCCCAGTCACCTTGCTCTGTTTATAAGAATCTCAATTCAAGGGGGCCGTATTTGCATGGGAAGCATATGTTAAACATTGCCAAAGCAAGTGAAGTAGATAATATACAAAAGTGAAATAAACAATAAAAATGAACAGTAAACGTTACACACACAGAGGTACTAGCATCTCTCTCTCTCTCGTTCAGTTTTTCTACAAGGCTGCTGTCGCAGCTTTTTGATTTTGGGAACGTTTTCAAAGACACTATCGGTATCACGTCTTATGTATTTTTCAATGAATCCGGTGGTCCAGTCCACGTATTCATTGTTGTTATCTCCAGAGATAGCGTGGTCCAGTCCACGTATTCATTGTTGTTATCTCCAGAGATAGCGTGGTCCAGTCCACGTATTCATTGATGTTATCTCCAGAGATAGCGTGGTCCAGTCCACGTATTCATTGTTGTTATCTCCAGAGATAGCGTGGTCCAGTCCACGTATTCATTGATGTTATCTCCAGAGATAGCGTGGTTCAGTCCACGTATTCATTGTTGTTATCTCCAGAGATAGCGTGGTTCAGTCCACGTATTCATTGATGTTATCTCCAGAGATAGCGTGGTCCAGTCCACGTATTCATTGATGTTATCTCCAGAGATAGCGTGGTCCAGTCCACATATTCATTGATGTTATCTCCAGAGATAGCGTGGTCCAGTCCACGTATTCATTGATGTTATCTCCAGAGATAGCGTGGTCCAGTCCACGTATTCATTGTTGTTATCTCCAGAGATAGCGTGGTCCAGTCCACGTATTCATTGTTGTTATCTCCAGAGATAGCGTGGTCCAGTCCACGTATTCATTGATGTTATCTCCAGAGATAGCGTGGTTCAGTCCACGTATTCATTGATGTTATCTCCAGAGATAGCGTGGTTCAGTCCATATATTCATTGATGTTATCTCCAGAGATAGCGTGGTCCAGTCCACGTATTCATTGATGTTATCTCCAGAGATAGCGTGGTCCAGTCCACGTATTCATTGATGTTATCTCCAGAGATAGCGTGGTCCAGTCCACGTATTCATTGATGTTATCTCCAGAGATAGCGTGGTCCAGTCCACGTATTCATTGATGTTATCTCCAGAGATAGCGTGGTCCAGTCCACGTATTCATTGATGTTATCTCCAGAGATAGCGTGGTCCAGTCCACGTATTCATTGATGTTATCTCCAGAGATAGCGTGGTCCAGTCCACGTATTCATTGATGTTATCTCCAGAGATAGCGTGGTCCAGTCCACATATTCATTGATGTTATCTCCAGAGATAGCGTGGTCCAGTCCACGTATTCATTGATGTTATCTCCAGAGATAGCGTGGTCCAGTCCACGTATTCATTGATGTTATCTCCAGAGATAGCGTGGTCCAGTCCTCGTATTCATTGATGTTATCTCCAGAGATAGCGTGGTTCAGTCCACGTATTCATTGATGTTATCTCCAGAGATAGCGTGGTCCAGTCCACGCTATCAAAACAGTCTTGGAGCGTGAACCAACGTTGTACAGACCTGACCACCAGAACTTCTCTCTACAGTTTTTGTTTGTAGGCGGGGAGAAGCCAGATGTGGAGTCCACACTTGCACGTTAGAGCAAACTTCAAGTACAAAAATACCAACAAAGACGAATACCCTAAATATCTCACAGCGACCTGTGACCCCATCGGTAAACATTACAGGTGTGTCCATAACATGTTCCCTCCACCTGCTTTGAAATGCTGCACACTGATGGATGTGTGTGTGTGTGTGTGTGTGTGTGTGTGTGTGTGTGTGTGTGTGTGTGTGTGTGTGTGTGTGTGTGTGTGTGTGTGTGTGTGTAACACCGAGAGAACCTTGCCTCACATTGCACAGCCTCTCTGATTCAGCATGACTCTCGACTCCTTATCTCAACTAGACTGGCTCAGATCCTGAGACGACTTAAACTGCACGACCAAGGGATATCCTATCCCCTGCTATCCCCTGCTATCCCCTGCTCTGCTGAGTAACGCAATGCTGGGAAGAACCGACAGAGTCACATCCTCTTCCACAACACATCAGAACTTCCTCTTGGGGGATTATTGAAGACGTGGGTCCCGTTTTAAAGGAACAATAACTTATAAAGTCTCAGTCGCCAGGCGTATCCTCTACACAGTGGGGTTTATTACATCAGAGTGAAACCTCTTTTATTGTCTGAAGTAAGATCTGAAGTTTCAAACATCTGATGTCTAGTTTGTGTCTGCATTTCACCAACGATTTCACCAACGATGACCACAAACTACTCCCAGTCCTCACTGACCTCCTCACTGACCTCCTCACTGACCTCCCCACTGACCTCCCCACTGACCTCCCCACTGACCTCCTCACTGACCTCCCACTGACCTCCCACTGACCTCCCCACTGACCTCCCCACTGACCTCCCCACTGACCTCCCCACTGACCTCCCCACTGACCTCCTCACTGACCTCCCCACTGACCTCCCCACTGACCTCCCCACTGACCTCCTCACTGACCTCCTCACTGACCTCCTCACTGACCCACTGACCTCCCCACTGACCCACTGACCTCCTCACTGACCTCCCCACTGACCCACTGACCTCCTCACTGACCTCCTCACTGACCTCCCCACTGACCTCCCCACTGACCTCCTCACTGACCTCCCCACTGACCTCCTCACTGACCTCCTCACTGACCTCCCCACTGACCTCCCCACTGACCTCCCCACTGACCTCCCCACTGACCTCCTCACTGACCTCCTCACTGACCTCCCCACTGACCTCCCCACTGACCTCCCCACTGACCTCCCCACTGACCTCCCCACTGACCCACTGACCTCCCCACTGACCTCCTCACTGACCTCCCCACTGACCTCCCCACTGACCTCCTCACTGACCTCCTCACTGACCTCCCCACTGACCTCCTCACTGACCTCCCCACTGACCTCCTCACTGACCTCCCCACTGACCTCCCCACTGACCTCCCCACTGACCTCCTCACTGACCTCCCCACTGACCTCCCCACTGACCTCCCCACTGACCTCCCCACTGACCTCCTCACTGACCTCCCCACTGACCTCCCCACTGACCTCCCCACTGACCTCCCCACTGACCCACTGACCTCCCCACTGACCTCCCCACTGACCTCCTCACTGACCTCCCCACTGACCTCCCCACTGACCTCCCCACTGACCTCCCCACTGACCTCCCCACTGACCTCCCCACTGACCTCCCCACTGACCTCCCCACTGACCTCCCCACTGTCACAATGGAAGACTTTAACTGTTATGGTGCATATATAAAGCCTTTAGCTGTTATGGTGCATATATAATGCCTCTAACTGTTATGGTGCATATATAATGCCTTTAACTGTTATGGTGCATATATAATGCCTCTAACTGTTATGGTGCATATATAATGCCGTTAACTGTTATGGTGCATATATAATGCCTCTAGCTGTTATGGTGCATATATAATGCCTCTAACTGTTATGGTGCATATATAATGCCTTTAGCTGTTATGGTGCATATATAATGCCTCTAACTGTTATGGTGCATATATAATGCCTTTAACTGTTATGGTGCATATATAATGCCTTTAACTGTTATGGTGCATATATAATGCCTCTAACTGTTATGGTGCATATATAATGCCGTTAACTGTTATGGTGCATATATAATGCCTCTAGCTGTTATGGTGCATATATAATGCCTCTAACTGTTATGGTGCATATATAATGCCTTTAGCTGTTATGGTGCATATATAATGCCTCTAACTGTTATGGTGCATATATAATGCCTTTAACTGTTATGGTGCATATAT
>NC_068448.1:2541513-2611513 GCF_023373465.1 Oncorhynchus keta | reverse complement strand
CTGTGTATGAATACAGGTGGTGTGTGTGTGTGTGTGTGTGTGTGTGTGTGTGTGTGTGTGTGTGTGTGTGTGTGTGTGTGTGTGTGTGTGTGTGTGTGTGTGTGTGTGTGTGTGTGTGTGTGTGTGTGTGTGTGTGGTGTCGAGCATGGATTAGACGTTTTCTGCCAAGATGTATGGTGCTCCAATCATATCTCACCCAGCAGCTGCAGAGAGGAGGGATGGAGGGAGGGAAGGAAGGGGAGCGTGTCACCTTGTCAGTGTGTGTGCATGCGGATTCCATGTCATCCCATGCCACAGACAACGTGGCAGGAGAGAGAGAGGGAAAGAGAGAGAGAGCGAGAGAGAGGGAGGGAGAGAGAGAGAAATATAGTAAGAGGGAGGGAGAGAGAGAAAGATAGTAAGAGAGTGAGAGAGAGGGAGGGAGAGAGAGATAGTAAGAGAGCGAGGGAGAGAGAGAGAGGGAGGGAGAGAGATAGTAAGAGAGCGAGGGAGAGAGAGGGAGGGAGGGAGAGAGAGATAGTAAGAGAGCGAGGGAGAGAAGGAGAAAGAGCGAGTGAGCGAGGAGTCTTTAATCACTGAAGTGGGATCGGGGAGTTATGTTGAACCTACTGAGATTATAGGAAGAGGTTTTAATCACCTTGAGGAGAGGGAGGAGCATGGTGGAAACAGATTAGAATGACCAAACAGACATATCCTGAGAGAGGGAGAGAGAGATAGGAGGGCAAGAGAGAGTGGGAGAGAGAGAGAGCTTGGAAGACAGAACGAGGGGCAGAGAAAGAGGGAGAGACCGACAGACAGTGAGAGAGAGAGAGAGAGAGAGAGAGAGAGAGAGAGAGAGAGAGAGAGAGAGAGAGAGAGAGACAGAGAGAGAGAGAGAGATATGGAGGGAGCAAGAGACGTGAGACAGACAGAGGGGACTCCAGTCCTTGGTTTCCACTGAGAGGAGAGAGAGAGAGGAACTGACTACTCCAGTCCTTGGATTCCACTGAGAGGAGAGAGAGAGAGAGGAACTGACTACTCCAGTCCTTGTTTTCCACTAAGAGGAGAGAGAGAGAAACTGACTACTCCAGTCCTTGGTTTCCACTGAGAGGAGAGAGAGAGAGGAACTGACTACTCCAGGCCTTGGATTCCACTGAGAGGATAGAGAGAGAGGAACTGACTACCTCAGTCCTTGGTTTCCACTAAGAGGAGAGAGAGAGGAACTGTCTACTCCAGTCCTTGGTTTCCACTGAGAGGAGAGAGAGAGATGAACTGACTACTCCAGGCCTTGGATTCCACTGAGAGGAGAGAGAGTGAGGAACTGACTACTCCAGTCCTTGGTTTCCACTGAGAGGAGAGAGAGAGAGGAACTGACTACTCCAGTCCTTGGTTTCCACTAAGAGGAGAGAGAGAGAGGAACTGACTACTCCAGTCCTTGGATTCCACTGAGAGGAGAGAGAGAGAGAGGAACTGACTACTCCAGTCCTTGGATTCCACTGAGAGGAGAGAGAGAGAGGAACTGACTACTCCAGTCCTTGGTTTCCACTAAGAGGAGAGAGAGAGGAACTGACTACTCCAGTCCTTGTTTTCCACTAAGAGGAGAGAGAGAGAAACTGACTACTCCAGTCCTTGGTTTCCACTGAGAGGAGAGAGAGAGAGGAACTGACTACTCCAGGCCTTGGATTCCACTGAGAGGATAGAGAGAGAGGAACTGACTACCTCAGTCCTTGGTTTCCACTAAGAGGAGAGAGAGAGGAACTGACTACTCCAGTCCTTGGTTTCCACTGAGAGGAGAGAGAGAGATGAACTGACTACTCCAGGCCTTGGATTCCACTGAGAGGAGAGAGAGTGAGGAACTGACTACTCCAGTCCTTGGTTTCCACTGAGAGGAGAGAGAGAGAGAAACTGACTACTCCAGTCCTTGGTTTCCACTGAGAGGAGAGAGAGAGAGGAACTGACTACTCCAGGCCTTGGATTCCACTGAGAGGATAGAGAGAGAGGAACTGACTACCTCAGTCCTTGGTTTCCACTAAGAGGAGAGAGAGAGGAACTGACTACTCCAGTCCTTGGTTTCCACTGAGAGGAGAGAGAGAGATGAACTGACTACTCCAGGCCTTGGATTCCACTGAGAGGAGAGAGAGTGAGGAACTGACTACTCCAGTCCTTGGTTTCCACTGAGAGGAGAGAGAGAGAGGAACTGACTACTCCAGTCCTTGGTTTCCACTAAGAGGAGAGAGAGAGAGGAACTGACTACTCCAGGCCTTGGATTCCACTGAGAGGAGAGAGAGAGAGGAACTGACTACTCCAGTCCTTGGATTCCACTGAGAGGAGAGAGAGAGAGGAACTGACTACTCCAGTCCTTGGATTCCACTGAGAGGAGAGAGAGAGAGGAACTGACTACTCCAGTCCTTGGTTTCCACTGAGAGGAGAGAGAGAGAGGAACTGACTACTCCAGTCCTTGGATTCCACTGAGAGGAGAGAGAGAGAGGAACTGACTACTCCAGTCCTTGGATTCCACTGAGAGGAGAGAGAGAGAGGAACTGACTACTCCAGTCCTTGGATTCCACTGAGAGGAGAGAGAGAGAGGAACTGACTAATCCAGTCCTTGGTTTCCACTGAGAGGAGAGAGAGAGAGGAACTGACTACTCCAGGCCTTGGATTCCACTGCAGACAAATTGAATAAGAGCAGGCGGCAGGGAAAAAGCCATGTGACCGACTGGCTGATTACGTGAATCACTTCCCAGCCCTTTACACACACATTTAAGGGCACTCCCCTTCCCTCCATGCACTATATAGGGAACAGGATGCAATTTACATTGCGTGACAATGTGTGTGGGTGCCATTGAGTACGGTCTGTTTTATGAGATGAAATGAACAGGTCTTTCTTGTAAAAAAAATGTATTTTTATCTCAATGAGCATATGAAATAAAGATTCAAGATTCAGTTGAGAATAAGACTAATATAAGAATAAGAATAATTACTTTATCAAACTGATATTTGACTTCTGCTTTATCGCAACCCCTCTTTATTTATTATCCTTGACCAGGCAAGTCAGTTAATAAAGAACAAATTCTTCTTTTCAATGACGGTCTAGGAACAGTGGGTTAACTGGTCTAGGAACAGTGGGTTAACTGGCCTAGGAACAGTGGGTTAACTGGTCTAGGAACAGTGGGTTAACTGGTCTAGGAACAGTGGGTTAACTGGTCTAGGAACAGTGGGGTTAACTGGTCTAGGAACAGTGGGTTAACTGGCCTAGGAACAGTGGGTTGACTGGTCTAGGAACAGTGGGTTAACTGGCCTAGGAACAGTGGGTTAACTGGTCTAGGAACAGTGGGTTAACTGGTCTAGGAACAGTGGGTTAACTGGTCTAGGAACAGTGGGGTTAACTGGTCTAGGAACAGTGGGTAAACTGGTCTAGGAACAGTGGGTTAACTGGTCTAAGAACAGTGGGTTAACTGGTCTAAGAACAGTGGGTTAACTGGTCTAGGAACAGTGAGTTAACTGGTCTAGGAACAGTGGGTTAACTGGTCTAGGAACAGTGGGTTAACTGGTCTAGGAACAGTGGGGTTAACTGGTCTAGGAACAGTGGGTAAACTGGTCTAGGAACAGTGGGTTAACTGGTCTAGGAACAGTGGGGTTAACTGGTCTAGGAACAGTGGGTTAACTGGTCTAGGAACAGTGGGTTAACTGGTCTAGGAACAGTGGGTTAACTGGTCTAGGAACAGTGGGTTAACTGGTCTAGGAACAGTGGGTTAACTGGCCTAGGAACAGTGGGTTAACTGGTCTAGGAACAGTGGGTTAACTGGTCTAGGAACAGTGGGTTAACTGGTCTAGGAACAGTGGGTTAACTGGTCTAGGAACAGTGGGTTAACTGGTCTAGGAACAGTGGGTTAACTGGTCTAGGAACAGTGGGTTAACTGGCCTAGGAACAGTGGGTTAACTGGTCTAGGAACAGTGGGTTAACTGGTCTAGGAACAGTGGGTTAACTGGTCTAGGAACAGTGGGTTAACTGGCCTAGGAACAGTGGGTTAACTGGTCTAGGAACAGTGGGTTAACTGGTCTAGGAACAGTGGGTTAACTGGTCTAGGAACAGTGGGTTAACTGGTCTAGGAACAGTGGGTTAACTGGTCTAGGAACAGTGGGTTAACTGGCCCAGGAACAGTGGGTTAACTGGTCTAGGAACAGTGGGTTAACTGGTCTAGGAACAGTGGGTTAACTGGTCTAGGAACAGTGGGTTACCTGGTCTAGGAACAGTGGGTTAACTGGTCTAGGAACAGTGGGTTAACTGGTCTAGGAACAGTGGGTTAACTGGTCTAGGAACAGTGGGTTAACTGGTCTAGGAACAGTGGGTTAACTGGCCTAGGAACAGTGGGTTAACTGGTCTAGGAACAGTGGGCTAACTGGTCTAGGAACAGTGGGTTAACTGCCTGTTCAGGGGGCAGAACAACAGGTTTTTAACTTGTCAGCTCAGGGATTTGAACTTGCAACCTTCCGGTTACTCGTCCAACACTAACCACTAGGCTACCCTGCTGCCCCATATATACAGGTTGGAGAGGGGACTGTTATATACAGGTTGGAGAGGGGACTGTTATATACAGGTTGGAGAGGGGGACTGTTATATACAGGTTGGAGAGGGGGACTGTTATATACAGGTTGGAGAGGGGGGGACTGTTATATACAGGTTGGAGAGGGGGACTGTTATATACAGGTTGGAGAGGGGGACTGTTATATACAGGTTGGAGAGGGGGACTGTTATATACAGGTTGGAGAGGGGACTGTTATATACAGGTTGGAGAGGGACTGTTATATACAGGTTGGAGAGGGGACTGTTATATACAGGTTGGAGAGGGGGACTGTTATATACAGGTTGGAGAGGGGACTGTTATATACAGGTTGGAGAGGGACTGTTATATACAGGTTGGAGAGGGGACTGTTATATACAGGTTGGAGAGGGGACTGTTATATACAGGTTGGAGAGGGGACTGTTATATACAGGTTGGAGAGGGACTGTTATATACAGGTTGGAGAGGGGACTGTTATATACAGGTTGGAGAGGGGGACTGTTATATACAGGTTGGAGAGGGGGACTGTTATATACAGGTTGGAGAGGGGGACTGTTATATACAGGTTGGAGAGGGGGGACTGTTATATACAGGTTGGAGAGGGGACTGGGTTGGAGAGGGGACTGTTATATACAGGTTGGAGAGGGGGACTGTTATATACAGGTTGGAGAGGGGGACTGTTATATACAGGTTGGAGAGGGGGACTGTTATATACAGGTTGGAGAGGGGGACTGTTATATACAGGTTGGAGAGGGGGACTGTTATATACAGGTTGGAGAGGGGGACTGTTATATACAGGTTGGAGAGGGGGACTGTTATATACAGGTTGGAGAGGGGACTGTTATATACAGGTTGGAGAGGGGACTGTTATATACAGGTTGGAGAGGGGACTGTTATATACAGGTTGGAGGGGGGACTGTTATATACAGGTTGGAGAGGGGACTGTTATATACAGGTTGGAGAGGGGACTGTTATATACAGGTTGGAGAGGGGACTGTTATATACAGGTTGGAGAGGGGACTGTTATATACAGGTTGGACTGTTATATACAGGTTGGAGAGGGGACTGTTATATACAGGTTGGAGAGGGACTGATATACAGGTTGGAGAGGGACTGTTATATACAGGTTGGAGAGGGGGACTGTTATATACAGGTTGGAGAGGGACTGTTATATACAGGTTGGAGAGGGACTGTTATATACAGGTTGGAGAGGGGACTGTTATATACAGGTTGGAGAGGGGACTGTTATATACAGGTTGGAGAGGAGGGACTGTTATATACAGGTTGGAGAGGGGACTGTTATATACAGGTTGGAGAGGGGACTGTTATATACAGGTTGGAGAGGGACTGTTATATACAGGTTGGAGAGGGGACTGTTATATACAGGTTGGAGAGGGGGACTGTTATATACAGGTTGGAGAGGGGACTGTTGGAGAGGGGACTGTTATATACAGGTTGGAGAGGGGGACTGTTATATACAGGTTGGAGAGGGGACTGTTATATACAGGTTGGAGAGGGGGACTGTTATATACAGGTTGGAGAGGGGACTGTTATATACAGGTTGGAGAGGGGACTGTTATATACAGGTTGGAGAGGGGACTGTTATATACAGGTTGGAGAGGGGACTGTTATATACAGGTTGGAGAGGGGACTGGGTTGGACTGTTATATACAGGTTGGAGAGGGGGGACTGTTATATACAGGTTGGAGAGGGGACTGTTATATACAGGTTGGAGAGGGGACTGTTATATACAGGTTGGAGAGGGGGACTGTTATATACAGGTTGGAGAGGGGACTGTTATATACAGGTTGGAGAGGGGACTGTTATATACAGGTTGGAGAGGGACTGTTATATACAGGTTGGAGAGGGGACTGTTATATACAGGTTGGAGAGGGGACTGTTATATACAGGTTGGAGAGGGGACTGTTATATACAGGTTGGAGAGGGGGACTGTTATATACAGGTTGGAGAGGGGACTGTTATATACAGGTTGGAGAGGGGACTGTTATATACAGGTTGGAGAGGGACTGTTATATACAGGTTGGAGAGGGGACTGTTATATACAGGTTGGAGAGGGGGACTGTTATATACAGGTTGGAGAGGGGACTGTTATATACAGGTTGGAGAGGGGACTGTTATATACAGGTTGGAGAGGGGACTGAGAGGGACTGTTATATACAGGTTGGAGAGGGGGACTGTTATATACAGGTTGGAGAGGGGACTGTTATATACAGGTTGGAGAGGGGACTGTTATATACAGGTTGGAGAGGGGGTTACTGGTTATATATACAGGTTGGAGAGGGGGACTGTTATATACAGGTTGGAGAGGGGACTGTTATATACAGGTTGGAGAGGGACTGTTATATACAGGTTGGAGAGGGGGACTGTTATATACAGGTTGGAGAGGGGACTGTTATATACAGGTTGGAGAGGGGACTGTTATATACAGGTTGGAGAGGGGGACTGTTATATACAGGTTGGAGAGGGGGACTGTTATATACAGGTTGGAGAGGGGGGGACTGTTATATACAGGTTGGAGAGGGGACTGTTATATACAGGTTGGAGAGGGGGGACTGTTATATACAGGTTGGAGAGGGGGACTGTTATATACAGGTTGGAGAGGGGACTGTTATATACAGGTTGGAGAGGGAGGGGACTGTTATATACAGGTTGGAGAGGGGGACTGTTATATACAGGTTGGAGAGGGGACTGTTATATACAGGTTGGAGAGGGGACTGTTATATACAGGTTGGAGAGGGGGACTGTTATATACAGGTTGGAGAGGGGATTTATATACAGGTTGGAGAGGGGGGACTGTTATATACAGGTTGGAGAGGGGACTGTTATATACAGGTTGGAGAGGGGACTGTTATATACAGGTTGGAGAGGGGACTGTTATATACAGGTTGGAGAGGGACTGTTATATACAGGTTGGAGAGGGGGACTGTTATATACAGGTTGGAGAGGGGGACTGTTATATACAGGTTGGAGAGGGGACTGTTATATACAGGTTGGAGAGGGGACTGTTATATACAGGTTGGAGAGGGGGACTGTTATATACAGGTTGGAGAGGGGACTGTTATATACAGGTTGGAGAGGGGACTGTTATATACAGGTTGGAGAGGGGGGTTATATACAGGTTGGAGAGGGACTGAGAGGGGGACTGTTATATACAGGTTGGAGAGGGGGACTGTTATATACAGGTTGGAGGGGGACTGTTATATACAGGTTGGAGAGGGGACTGTTATATACAGGTTGGAGAGGGGACTGTTATATACAGGTTGGAGAGGGGGACTGTTATATACAGGTTGGAGAGGGGACTGTTATATACAGGTTGGAGAGGGGGGACTGTTATATACAGGTTGGAGAGGGGACTGTTATATACAGGTTGGAGAGGGGGACTGTTATATACAGGTTGGAGAGGGGACTGTTATATACAGGTTGGAGAGGGGGTTATATACAGGTTGGACTGTTATATACAGGTTGGAGAGGGGACTGTTATATACAGGTTGGAGAGGGGACTGTTATATACAGGTTGGAGAGGGGGACTGTTATATACAGGTTGGAGAGGGGACTGTTATATACAGGTTGGAGAGGGGGACTGTTATATACAGGTTGGAGAGGGGACTGTTATATACAGGTTGGAGAGGGAGGGGACTGTTATATACAGGTTGGGGAGGGGGACTGTTATATACAGGTTGGAGAGGGGGACTGTTATATACAGGTTGGAGAGGGGACTGTTATATACAGGTTGGAGAGGGGACTGTTATATACAGGTTGGAGAGGGGACTGTTATATACAGGTTGGAGAGGGGGGACTGTTATATACAGGTTGGAGAGGGGGACTGTTATATACAGGTTGGAGAGGGGGACTGTTATATACAGGTTGGAGAGGGGACTGTTATATACAGGTTGGAGAGGGACTGTTATATACAGGTTGGACTGTTATATACAGGTTGGAGAGGGGGACTGTTATATACAGGTTGGAGAGGGGGACTGTTATATACAGGTTGGAGAGGGGGACTGTTATATACAGGTTGGAGAGGGGACTGTTATATACAGGTTGGAGAGGGGGACTGTTATATACAGGTTGGAGAGGGGGACTGAGAGGGGACTGTTATATACAGGTTGGAGAGGGGACTGTTATATACAGGTTGGAGAGGGGACTGTTATATACAGGTTGGAGAGGGGACTGTTATATACAGGTTGGAGAGGGGACTGTTATATACAGGTTGGAGAGGGGGACTGTTATATACAGGTTGGAGAGGGGACTGTTATATACAGGTTGGAGAGGGGGACTGTTATATACAGGTTGGAGAGGGGACTGTTATATACAGGTTGGAGAGGGGACTGTTATATACAGGTTGGAGAGGGGGACTGTTATATACAGGTTGGAGAGGGGACTGTTATATACAGGTTGGAGAGGGGACTTTATATACAGGTTGGAGAGGGGACTGTTATATACAGGTTGGAGAGGGGACTGTTATATACAGGTTGGAGAGGGGACTGTTATATACAGGTTGGAGAGGGGACTGTTATATACAGGTTGGATATATACAGGTTGGAGAGGGGACTGTTATATACAGGTTGGAGAGGGGACTGTTATATACAGGTTGGAGAGGGGACTGTTATATACAGGTTGGAGAGGGGGGACTGTTATATACAGGTTGGAGAGGGGACTGTTATATACAGGTTGGAGAGGGGACTGTTATATACAGGTTGGAGAGGGGGGTTATATACAGGTTGGAGATATATACAGGTTGGAGAGGGGACTGTTATATACAGGTTGGAGAGGGGACTGTTATATACAGGTTGGAGAGGGGACTGTTATATACAGGTTGGAGAGGGGACTGTTATATACAGGTTGGAGAGGGGACTGTTATATACAGGTTGGAGAGGGGGACTGTTATATACAGGTTGGATATACAGGTTGGAGAGGGGGACTGTTATATACAGGTTGGAGAGGGGACTGTTATATACAGGTTGGAGAGGGGACTGTTATATACAGGTTGGAGAGGGGACTGTTATATACAGGTTGGAGAGGGGGACTGTTATATACAGGTTGGAGAGGGGGTTATATACAGGTTGGACTGTTATATACAGGTTGGAGAGGGGGGACTGTTATATACAGGTTGGAGAGGGGGACTGTTATATACAGGTTGGAGAGGGGACTGTTATATACAGGTTGGAGAGGGGACTGTTATATACAGGTTGGAGAGGGGGACTGTTATATACAGGGGAGAGGGGGACTGTTATATACAGGTTGGAGAGGGACTGTTATATACAGGGGGGGACTGTTATATACAGGTTGGAGAGGGGACTGTTATATACAGGTTGGAGAGGGGACTGTTATATACAGGTTGGAGAGGGGACTGTTATATACAGGTTGGAGAGGGGACTGTTATATACAGGTTGGAGAGGGGACTGTTATATACAGGTTGGAGAGGGGACTGTTATATACAGGGTGGAGAGGGTACTGTTATATACAGGTTGGAGAGGGGGACTGTTATATACAGGTTGGAGAGGGGACTGTTATATACAGGTTGGAGAGGGACTGTTATATACAGGTTGGAGAGGGGACTGTTATATACAGGTTGGAGAGGGGGACTGTTATATACAGGTTGGAGAGGGGGACTGTTATATACAGGTTGGAGAGGGGACTGTTATATACAGGTTGGAGAGGGGACTGTTATATACAGGTTGGAGAGGGGACTGTTATATACAGGTTGGAGAGGGGACTGTTATATACAGGTTGGAGAGGGGGACTGTTATATACAGGTTGGAGAGGGGGACTGTTATATACAGGTTGGAGAGGGGACTGTTATATACAGGTTGGAGAGGGGACTGTTATATACAGGTTGGAGAGGGGGACTGTTATATACAGGTTGGAGAGGGGACTGTTATATACAGGTTGGAGAGGGGACTGTTATATACAGGTTGGAGAGGGGACTGTTATATACAGGTTGGAGAGGGGACTGTTATATACAGGTTGGAGAGGGGACTGTTATATACAGGTTGGAGAGGGGGACTGTTATATACAGGTTGGAGAGGGGACTGTTATATACAGGTTGGAGAGGGGACTGTTATATACAGGTTGGAGAGGGACTGTTATATACAGGTTGGAGAGGGACTGTTATATACAGGTTGGAGAGGGGACTGTTATATACAGGTTGGAGAGGGGACTGTTATATACAGGTTGGAGAGGGGGGGACTGTTATATACAGGTTGGAGAGGGGGACTGTTATATACAGGTTGGAGAGGGGACTGTTATATACAGGTTGGAGAGGGGACTGTTATATACAGGTTGGAGAGGGGGACTGTTATATACAGGTTGGAGAGGGGACTGTTATATACAGGTTGGAGAGGGGACTGTTATATACAGGTTGGAGAGGGGACTGTTATATACAGGTTGGAGAGGGGACTGTTATATACAGGTTGGAGAGGGGACTGTTATATACAGGTTGGAGAGGGGACTGTTATATACAGGTTGGAGAGGGGACTGTTATATACAGGTTGGAGAGGGGACTGTTATATACAGGTTGGAGAGGGGACTGTTATATACAGGTTGGAGAGGGGGGACTGTTATATACAGGTTGGAGAGGGGGACTGTTATATACAGGTTGGAGAGGGACTGTTATATAGGTTGGAGAGGGGACTGTTATATACAGGTTGGAGAGGGGACTGTTATATACAGGTTGGAGAGGGGGACTGTTATATACAGGTTGGAGAGGGGACTGTTATATACAGGTTGGAGAGGGGGACTGTTATATACAGGTTGGAGAGGGGACTGTTATATACAGGTTGGAGAGGGGGACTGTTATATACAGGTTGGAGAGGGGGACTGTTATATACAGGTTGGAGAGGGGACTGTTATATACAGGTTGGAGAGGGGACTGGTTGGATATATACAGGTTGGAGAGGGGACTGTTATATACAGGTTGGAGAGGGGACTGTTATATACAGGTTGGAGGGGACTGTTATATACAGGTTGGAGAGGGGGACTGTTATATACAGGTTGGAGAGGGGGACTGTTATATACAGGTTGGAGAGGGGACTGTTATATACAGGTTGGAGAGGGACTGTTATATACAGGTTGGAGAGGGGACTGTTATATACAGGTTGGAGAGGGGACTGTTATATACAGGTTGGAGAGGGGACTGTTATATACAGGTTGGAGAGGGGACTGTTATATACAGGTTGGAGAGGGGGACTGTTATATACAGGTTGGAGAGGGGACTGTTATATAGGTTGGAGAGGGGACTGTTATATACAGGTTGGAGAGGGGACTGTTATATACAGGTTGGAGAGGGGACTGTTATATACAGGTTGGAGAGGGGGACTGTTATATACAGGGTGGAGAGGGGACTGTTATATACAGGTTGGAGAGGGGACTGTTATATACAGGTTGGAGAGGGGACTGTTATATACAGGTTGGAGAGGGGGACTGTTATATACAGGTTGGAGAGGGGACTGTTATATACAGGTTGGAGAGGGGGACTGTTATATACAGGTTGGAGAGGGACTGGGTTGGAGGACTGTTATATACAGGTTGGAGAGGGGGACTGTTATATACAGGTTGGAGAGGGGACTGTTATATACAGGTTGGAGAGGGGACTGTTATATACAGGTTGGAGAGGGTTATATACAGGTTGGACTGTTATATACAGGTTGGAGAGGGGACTGTTATATACAGGTTGGAGAGGGGACTGTTATATACAGGTTGGAGAGGGGACTGTTATATACAGGTTGGAGAGGGGGACTGTTATATACAGGTTGGAGAGGGGACTGTTATATACAGGTTGGAGAGGGGACTGTTATATACAGGTTGGAGAGGGGGCTGTTATATACAGGTTGGAGAGGGGGACTGTTATATACAGGTTGGAGAGGTTGGAGAGGGGACTGTTATATACAGGTTGGAGAGGGGACTGTTATATACAGGTTGGAGAGGGGGACTGTTATATACAGGTTGGAGAGGGGACTGTTATATACAGGTTGGAGAGGGGACTGTTATATACAGGTTGGAGAGGGGGGGACTGTTATATACAGGTTGGAGAGGGGACTGTTATATACAGGTTGGAGAGGGGGACTGTTATATACAGGTTGGAGAGGGGACTGTTATATACAGGTTGGAGAGGGGACTGTTATATACAGGTTGGAGAGGGGACTGTTATATACAGGTTGGAGAGGGGGGACTGTTATATACAGGTTGGAGAGGGGACTGTTATATACAGGTTGGAGAGGGGACTGTTATATACAGGTTGGAGAGGGGGACTGTTATATACAGGTTGGAGAGGGGACTGTTATATACAGGTTGGAGAGGGGACTGTTATATACAGGTTGGAGAGGGGGACTGTTATATACAGGTTGGAGAGGGGACTGTTATATACAGGTTGGAGAGGGGGACTGTTATATACAGGTTGGAGGGGGGACTGTTATATACAGGTTGGAGAGGGGGACTGTTATATACAGGTTGGAGAGGGGACTGTTATATACAGGTTGGAGAGGGACTGTTATATACAGGTTGGAGAGGGGACTGTTATATACAGGTTGGAGAGGGGACTGTTATATACAGGTTGGAGAGGGGACTGTTATATACAGGTTGGAGAGGGGGACTGTTATATACAGGTTGGAGAGGGGACTGTTATATACAGGTTGGAGAGGGGACTGTTATATACAGGTTGGAGAGGGGACTGTTATATACAGGTTGGAGAGGGACTGTTATATACAGGTTGGAGAGGGGACTGTTATATACAGGTTGGAGAGGGGACTGTTATATACAGGTTGGAGAGGGGACTGTTATATACAGGTTGGAGAGGGGACTGTTATATACAGGTTGGAGAGGGGGGACTGTTATATACAGGTTGGAGAGGGGGGACTGTTATATACAGGTTGGAGAGGGGACTGTTATATACAGGTTGGAGAGGGGACTGTTATATACAGGTTGGAGAGGGGGACTGTTATATACAGGTTGGAGAGGGGACTGTTATATACAGGTTGGAGAGGGGACTGTTATATACAGGTTGGAGAGGGGACTGTTATATACAGGTTGGAGAGGGGGACTGTTATATACAGGTTGGAGAGGGGGACTGTTATATACAGGTTGGAGAGGGGGACTGTTATATACAGGTTGGAGAGGGGACTGTTATATACAGGTTGGAGAGGGGACTGTTATATACAGGTTGGAGAGGGGACTGTTATATACAGGTTGGAGAGGGGACTGTTATATACAGGTTGGAGAGGGGGACTGTTATATACAGGTTGGAGGGGACTGGGTTGGAGAGGGGACTGTTATATACAGGTTGGAGAGGGGACTGTTATATACAGGTTGGAGAGGGGACTGTTATATACAGGTTGGAGAGGGGACTGTTATATACAGGTTGGAGAGGGGACTGTTATATACAGGTTGGAGAGGGGACTGTTATATACAGGTTGGAGAGGGGGACTGTTATATACAGGTTGGAGAGGGGGACTGTTATATACAGGTTGGAGAGGGGACTGTTATATACAGGTTGGAGAGGGGACTGTTATATACAGGTTGGAGAGGGGACTGTTATATACAGGTTGGAGAGGGGACTGTTATATACAGGTTGGAGAGGGGGACTGTTATATACAGGTTGGAGAGGGGACTGTTATATACAGGTTGGAGAGGGGGACTGTTATATACAGGTTGGAGAGGGGACTGTTATATACAGGTTGGAGAGGGGGACTGTTATATACAGGTTGGAGAGGGGACTGTTATATACAGGTTGGAGAGGGGACTGTTATATACAGGTTGGAGAGGGGACTGTTATATACAGGTTGGAGAGGGGACTGTTATATACAGGTTGGAGAGGGGACTGTTATATACAGGTTGGAGAGGGGGACTGTTATATACAGGTTGGAGAGGGACTGTTATATACAGGTTGGAGAGGGGACTGTTATATACAGGTTGGAGAGGGAGGGGTCTGTTATATACAGGTTGGAGAGGGGGACTGTTATATACAGGTTGGAGAGGGGACTGTTATATACAGGTTGGAGAGGGGACTGTTATATACAGGTTGGAGAGGGGACTGTTATATACAGGTTGGAGAGGGGACTGTTATATACAGGTTGGAGAGGGGGACTGTTATATACAGGTTGGAGAGGGGACTGTTATATACAGGTTGGAGAGGGGGACTGTTATATACAGGTTGGAGAGGGGGACTGTTATATACAGGTTGGAGAGGGGACTGTTATATACAGGTTGGAGAGGGGGACTGTTATATACAGGTTGGAGAGGGGACTGTTATATACAGGTTGGAGAGGGGGGGACTGTTATATACAGGTTGGAGAGGGGGACTGTTATATACAGGTTGGAGAGGGGACTGTTATATACAGGTTGGAGAGGGGACTGTTATATACAGGTTGGAGAGGGAGGGGAACTGTTATATACAGGTTGGAGAGGGAGGGGACTTTTATATACAGGTTGGAGAGGGGACTGTTATATACAGGTTGGAGAGGGGACTGTTATATACAGGTTGGAGAGGGGACTGTTATATACAGGTTGGAGAGGGGGACTGTTATATACAGGTTGGAGAGGGGACTGTTATATACAGGTTGGAGAGGGGGACTGTTATATACAGGTTGGAGAGGGGGACTGTTATATACAGGTTGGAGAGGGGGACTGTTATATACAGGTTGGAGAGGGGACTGTTATATACAGGTTGGAGAGGGGGACTGTTATATACAGGTTGGAGAGGGGGACTGTTATATACAGGTTGGAGAGGGGACTGTTATATACAGGTTGGAGAGGGACTGTTATATACAGGTTGGAGAGGGGACTGAGGTTGGAGAGGGGACTGTTATATACAGGTTGGAGAGGGGACTGTTATATACAGGTTGGAGAGGGGACTGTTATATACAGGTTGGAGAGGGGGACTGTTATATACAGGTTGGAGAGGGGACTGTTATATACAGGTTGGAGAGGGGACTGTTATATACAGGTTGGAGAGGGGACTGTTATATACAGGTTGGAGAGGGGACTGTTATATACAGGTTGGAGAGGGGACTGTTATATACAGGTTGGAGAGGGGACTGTTATATACAGGTTGGAGAGGGGACTGTTATATACAGGTTGGAGAGGGGACTGTTATATACAGGTTGGAGAGGGGACTGTTATATACAGGTTGGAGAGGGGACTGTTATAGAGGGGACTGTTATATACAGGTTGGAGAGGGGACTGTTATATACAGGTTGGAGGGGGACTGTTATATACAGGTTGGAGAGGGGGACTGTTATATACAGGTTGGAGAGGGGACTGTTATATACAGGTTGGAGAGGGGGACTGGGTTGGAGAGGGACTGTTATATACAGGTTGGAGAGGGGGACTGTTATATACAGGTTGGAGAGGGACTGTTATATACAGGTTGGAGAGGACTGTTATATACAGGTTGGAGAGGGACTGTTATATACAGGTTGGAGAGGGGACTGTTATATACAGGTTGGAGAGGGGACTGTTATATACAGGTTGGAGAGGGGACTGTTATATACAGGTTGGAGAGGGGACTGTTATATACAGGTTGGAGAGGGGACTGTTATATACAGGTTGGAGAGGGGACTGTTATATACAGGTTGGAGAGGGACTGTTATACAGGTTGGAGAGGGACTGTTATATACAGGTTGGAGAGGGGGACTGTTATATACAGGTTGGAGAGGGGACTGTTATATACAGGTTGGAGAGGGGACTGTTATATACAGGTTGGAGAGGGGACTGTTATATACAGGTTGGAGAGGGGACTGTTATATACAGGTTGGAGAGGGGACTGTTATATACAGGTTGGAGAGGGACTGGGTTGGAGAGGGGACTGTTATATACAGGTTGGAGAGGGGACTGGTTATATATACAGGTTGGAGAGGGGACTGTTATATACAGGTTGGAGAGGGACTGTTATATACAGGTTGGAGAGGGGACTGTTATATACAGGTTGGAGAGGGGACTGTTATATACAGGTTGGAGAGGGGACTGTTATATACAGGTTGGAGAGGGGACTGTTATATACAGGTTGGAGAGGGGGGACTGTTATATACAGGTTGGAGAGGGGACTGTTATATACAGGTTGGAGAGGGGGACTGTTATATACAGGTTGGAGAGGGGACTGTTATATACAGGTTGGAGAGGGGGACTGTTATATACAGGTTGGAGAGGGGACTGTTATATACAGGTTGGAGAGGGGACTGTTATATACAGGTTGGAGGGGGAGGGGGACTGTTATATACAGGTTGGAGAGGGGGACTGTTATATACAGGTTGGAGAGGGGGACTGTTATATACAGGTTGGAGAGGGGACTGTTATATACAGGTTGGAGAGGGGACTGTTATATACAGGTTGGAGAGGGGACTGTTATATACAGGTTGGAGGGGACTGTTATATACAGGTTGGAGAGGGGGACTGTTATATACAGGTTGGAGAGGGACTGTTATATACAGGTTGGAGAGGGGACTGTTATATACAGGTTGGAGAGAGGAGAGGGGGACTGTTATATACAGGTTGGAGAGGGGACTGTTATATACAGGTTGGAGAGGGGACTATATACAGGTTGGAGAGGGGACTGTTATATACAGGTTGGAGAGGGAGGGGACTGTTATATACAGGTTGGAGAGGGAGGGGACTGTTATATACAGGTTGGAGAGGGAGGGGACTGTTATATACAGGTTGGAGAGGGGACTGTTATATACAGGTTGGAGAGAGGACTGTTATATACAGGTTGGAGAGGGGACTGTTATATACAGGTTGGAGAGGGGACTGTTATATACAGGTTGGAGAGGGGACTGTTATATACAGGTTGGAGAGGGACTGTTATATACAGGTTGGAGAGGGGGACTGTTATATACAGGTTGGAGGGGGACTGTTATATACAGGTTGGAGAGGGGGACTGTTATATACAGGTTGGAGAGAGGACAGTTATATACAGGTTGGAGAGGGGGACTGTTATATACAGGTTGGAGAGGGGACTGTTATATACAGGTTGGAGAGGGGACTGTTATATACAGGTTGGAGAGGGGACTGTTATATACAGGTTGGAGAGGGGACTGTTATATACAGGTTGGAGAGGGACTGTTATATACAGGTTGGAGAGGGGACTGTTATATACAGGTTGGAGAGGGGACTGTTATATACAGGTTGGAGAGGGGACTGTTATATACAGGTTGGAGAGGGACTGTTATATACAGGTTGGAGAGGGGACTGTTATATACAGGTTGGAGAGGGGACTGTTATATACAGGTTGGAGAGGGGGACTGTTATATACAGGTTGGAGAGGGGACTGTTATATACAGGTTGGAGAGGGACTGTTATATACAGGTTGGAGAGGGGACTGTTATATACAGGTTGGAGAGGGGACTGTTATATACAGGTTGGAGAGGGGACTGTTATATACAGGTTGGAGAGGGGACTGTTATATACAGGTTGGAGGGGGACTGTTATATACAGGTTGGAGAGGGGGACTGTTATATACAGGTTGGAGAGGGACTGTTATATACAGGTTGGAGAGGGGACTGTTATATACAGGTTGGAGAGGGGACTGTTATATACAGGTTGGAGAGGGGACTGTTATATACAGGTTGGAGAGGGGACTGTTATATACAGGTTGGAGAGGGGACTGTTATATACAGGTTGGAGAGGGGACTGTTATATACAGGTTGGAGAGGGGACTGTTATATACAGGTTGGAGAGGGGGACTGTTATATACAGGTTGGAGAGGGGACTGTTATATACAGGTTGGAGAGGGGGACTGTTATATACAGGTTGGAGAGGGACTGGGTTGGACTGTTATATACAGGTTGGAGAGGGGGACTGTTATATACAGGTTGGAGAGGGACTGTTATATACAGGTTGGAGAGGGACTGTTATATACAGGTTGGAGAGGGACTGTTATATACAGGTTGGAGGGGGACTGTTATATACAGGTTGGAGGGGGGGACTGTTATATACAGGTTGGAGAGGGGACTGTTATATACAGGTTGGAGAGGGGACTGTTATATACAGGTTGGAGAGGGGACTATATATACAGGTTGGAGAGGGGACTGTTATATACAGGTTGGAGAGGGGACTGTTATATACAGGTTGGACAGGTTGGAGGAGGGGGACTGTTATATACAGGTTGGAGAGGGGACTGTTATATACAGGTTGGAGAGGGGACTGTTATATACAGGTTGGAGAGGGGACTGTTATATACAGGTTGGAGAGGGGACTGTTATATACAGGTTGGAGAGGGACTGTTATATACAGGTTGGAGAGGGGACTGTTATATACAGGTTGGAGAGGGGGACTGTTATATACAGGTTGGAGAGGGACTATACAGGTTGGAGAGGGGGACTGTTATATACAGGTTGGAGAGGGGACTGTTATATACAGGTTGGAGAGGGGGACTGTTATATACAGGTTGGAGAGGGGGACTGTTATATACAGGTTGGAGAGGGGACTGTTATATACAGGTTGGAGAGGGGACTGTTATATACAGGTTGGAGAGGGGACTGTTATATACAGGTTGGAGGTTGGAGAGGGGGACTGTTATATACAGGTTGGAGAGGGGACTGTTATATACAGGTTGGAGGGGACTGTTATATACAGGTTGGAGAGGGGGACTGTTATATACAGGTTGGAGAGGGGACTGTTATATACAGGTTGGAGAGGGGACTGTTATATACAGGTTGGAGAGGGACTGTTATATACAGGTTGGAGAGGGGACTGTTATATACAGGTTGGAGAGGGGACTGTTATATACAGGTTGGAGAGGGACTGTTATATACAGGTTGGAGAGGGACTGTTATATACAGGTTGGGTTGGAGGGGTTATATACAGGTTGGAGAGGGGACTGTTATATACAGGTTGGAGAGGGGACTGTTATATACAGGTTGGAGGGGGGACTGTTATATACAGGTTGGAGAGGGGACTGTTATATACAGGTTGGAGAGGGGACTGTTATATACAGGTTGGAGAGGGACTGTTATATACAGGTTGGAGAGGGGACTGTTATATACAGGTTGGAGAGGGGACTGTTATATACAGGTTGGAGAGGGGACTGTTATATACAGGTTGGAGAGGGAGGGACTGTTATATACAGGTTGGAGAGGGGACTGTTATATACAGGTTGGAGAGGGGGACTGTTATATACAGGTTGGAGAGGGGACTGTTATATACAGGTTGGAGAGGGGACTGTTATATACAGGTTGGAGAGGGGACTGTTATATACAGGTTGGAGAGGGGGACTGTTATATACAGGTTGGAGAGGGGGTTATATACAGGTTGGACTGTTATATACAGGTTGGAGAGGGGACTGTTATATACAGGTTGGAGAGGGGGACTGTTATATACAGGTTGGAGAGGGGACTGTTATATACAGGTTGGAGAGGGGACTGTTATATACAGGTTGGAGAGGGGACTGTTATATACAGGTTGGAGAGGGGACTGTTATATACAGGTTGGAGAGGGTTGGAGAGGGGGGGACTGTTATATACAGGTTGGAGAGGGGACTGTTATATACAGGTTGGAGAGGGGACTGTTATATACAGGTTGGAGAGGGGACTGTTATATACAGGTTGGAGAGGGGACTGTTATATACAGGTTGGAGAGGGGGACTGTTATATACAGGTTGGAGAGGGGACTGTTATATACAGGTTGGAGAGGGGACTGTTATATACAGGTTGGAGAGGGGGACTGTTATATACAGGTTGGAGAGGGGACTGTTATATACAGGTTGGAGAGGGGACTGTTATATACAGGTTGGAGAGGGGGGACTGTTATATACAGGTTGGAGAGGGGACTGTTATATACAGGTTGGAGAGGGGACTGTTATATACAGGTTGGAGAGGGGACTGTTATATACAGGTTGGAGAGGGGGACTGTTATATACAGGTTGGAGAGGGGACTGTTATATACAGGTTGGAGAGGGGACTGTTATATACAGGTTGGAGAGGGGACTGTTATATACAGGTTGGAGAGGGGACTGTTATATACAGGTTGGAGAGGGGACTGTTATATACAGGTTGGAGAGGGGGACTGTTATATACAGGTTGGAGAGGGGACTGTTATATACAGGTTGGAGAGGGGGGACTGTTATATACAGGTTGGAGAGGGGACTGTTATATACAGGTTGGAGAGGGGGACTGTTATATACAGGTTGGAGAGGGGACTGTTATATACAGGTTGGAGAGGGGGACTGTTATATACAGGTTGGAGAGGGGACTGTTATATACAGGTTGGAGAGGGGACTGTTATATACAGGTTGGAGAGGGGACTGTTATATACAGGTTGGAGAGGGGACTGTTATATACAGGTTGGAGAGGGGACTGTTATATACAGGTTGGAGAGGGGACTGTTATATACAGGTTGGAGAGGGGATACAGGTTGGAGGGACTGTTATATACAGGTTGGAGAGGGGACTGTTATATACAGGTTGGAGAGGGGACTGTTATATACAGGTTGGAGAGGGGACTGTTATATACAGGTTGGAGAGGGACTGTTATATACAGGTTGGAGAGGGGACTGTTATATACAGGTTGGAGAGGGGACTGTTATATACAGGTTGGAGAGGGGACTGTTATATACAGGTTGGAGAGGGGACTGTTATATACAGGTTGGAGAGGGGGACTGTTATATACAGGTTGGAGAGGGGACTGTTATATACAGGTTGGAGAGGGGACTGTTATATACAGGTTGGAGAGGGGACTGTTATATACAGGTTGGAGAGGGGACTGTTATATACAGGTTGGAGAGGGACTGTTATATACAGGGGGACTGTTGGAGAGGGACTGTTATATACAGGTTGGAGAGGGGGACTGTTATATACAGGTTGGAGAGGGGACTGTTATATACAGGTTGGAGAGGGGGACTGTTATATACAGGTTGGAGGGGGACTGTTATATACAGGTTGGAGAGGGGGACTGTTATATACAGGTTGGAGAGGGGACTGTTATATACAGGTTGGAGAGGGGGACTGTTATATACAGGTTGGAGAGGGGACTGTTATACAGGTTGGAGAGGGGACTGTTATATACAGGTTGGACTGTTATATACAGGTTGGAGAGGGGGACTGTTATATACAGGTTGGAGAGGGGACTGTTATATACAGGTTGGAGAGGGGACTGTTATATACAGGTTGGAGAGGGGGACTGTTATATACAGGTTGGAGAGGGGACTGTTATATACAGGTTGGAGAGGGGACTGTTATATACAGGTTGGAGAGGGGACTGTTATATACAGGTTGGAGAGGGGACTGTTATATACAGGTTGGAGAGGGACTGTTATATACAGGTTGGAGAGGGACTGTTATATACAGGTTGGAGAGGGGACTGTTATATACAGGTTGGAGAGGGGGACTGGGTTGGAGAGGGGACTGTTATATACAGGTTGGAGAGGGGACTGTTATATACAGGTTGGAGAGGGGACTGTTATATACAGGTTGGAGAGGGGACTGTTATATACAGGTTGGAGAGGGGACTGTTATATACAGGTTGGAGAGGGACTGTTATATACAGGTTGGAGAGGGGGACTGTTATATACAGGTTGGAGAGGGGACTGTTATATACAGGTTGGAGAGGGGACTGTTATATACAGGTTGGAGAGGGGACTGTTATATACAGGTTGGAGGGGACTGTTATATACAGGTTGGAGAGGGGACTGTTATATACAGGTTGGAGAGGGGACTGTTATATACAGGTTGGAGAGGGAGGGGACTGTTATATACAGGTTGGAGAGGGGACTGTTATATACAGGTTGGAGAGGGGACTGTTATATACAGGTTGGAGAGGGGACTGTTATATACAGGTTGGAGAGGGGACTGTTATATACAGGTTGGAGAGGGGACTGTTATATACAGGTTGGAGAGGGGGACTGTTATATACAGGTTGGAGAGGGGACTGTTATATACAGGTTGGAGAGGGGGACTGTTATATACAGGTTGGAGAGGGAGGGGACTGTTATATACAGGTTGGAGAGGGGACTGTTATATACAGGTTGGAGAGGGGACTGTTATATACAGGTTGGAGAGGGGACTGTTATATACAGGTTGGAGAGGGGACTGTTATATACAGGTTGGAGAGGGGACTGTTATATACAGGTTGGAGAGGGGACTGTTATATACAGGTTGGAGAGGGGACTGTTATATACAGGTTGGAGAGGGGACTGTTATACAGGTTGGAGAGGGGGACTGTTATATACAGGTTGGAGAGGGGGGACTGTTATATACAGGTTGGAGAGGGGACTGTTATATACAGGTTGGAGAGGGACTGTTATATATACAGGTTGGAGAGGGGACTGTTATATACAGGTTGGAGAGGGGGACTGTTATATACAGGTTGGAGAGGGGACTGTTATATACAGGTTGGAGAGGGGACTGTTATATACAGGTTGGAGAGGGACTGTTATATACAGGTTGGAGAGGGGACTGTTATATACAGGTTGGAGAGGGGACTGTTATATACAGGTTGGAGAGGGAGGACTGTTATATACAGGTTGGAGAGGGGACTGTTATATACAGGTTGGAGAGGGACTGTTATATACAGGTTGGAGAGGGGGACTGTTATATACAGGTTGGAGAGGGACTGTTATATACAGGTTGGAGAGGGGGACTGTTATATACAGGTTGGAGAGGGGACTGTTATATACAGGTTGGAGAGGGGACTGTTATATACAGGTTGGAGAGGGGACTGTTATATACAGGTTGGAGAGGGGACTGTTATATACAGGTTGGAGGGGACTGTTATATACAGGTTGGAGAGGGGACTGTTATATACAGGTTGGAGAGGGACTGTTATATACAGGTTGGAGAGGGGACTGTTATATACAGGTTGGAGAGGGGACTGTTATATACAGGTTGGAGAGGGGGGACTGTTATATACAGGTTGGAGAGGGGACTGTTATATACAGGTTGGAGAGGGGACTGTTATATACAGGTTGGAGAGGGAGACTGTTATATACAGGTTGGAGAGGGGGACTGTTATATACAGGTTGGAGAGGGGGACTGTTATATACAGGTTGGAGAGGGGACTGTTATATACAGGTTGGAGAGGGAGGGGACTGTTATATATACAGGTTGGAGAGGGGACTGTTATATACAGGTTGGAGAGGGGACTGTTATATATACAGGTTGGAGAGGGGACTGTTATATATACAGGTTGGAGAGGGGACTGTTATATACAGGTTGGAGAGGGGACTGTTATATACAGGTTGGAGAGGGGACTGTTATATACAGGTTGGAGAGGGGACTGTTATATACAGGTTGGAGAGGGGACTGTTATATACAGGTTGGAGAGGGACTGTTATATACAGGTTGGAGAGGGACTGTTATATACAGGTTGGAGAGGGGACTGTTATATACAGGTTGGAGAGGGACTGTTATATACAGGTTGGAGAGGGGACTGTTATATACAGGTTGGAGAGGGGACTGTTATATACAGGTTGGAGAGGGGACTGTTATATACAGGTTGGAGAGGGGACTGTTATATACAGGTTGGAGAGGGGACTGTTATATACAGGTTGGAGAGGGGACTGTTATATACAGGTTGGAGAGGGGGGACTGTTATATACAGGTTGGAGAGGGGGACTGGGTTGGAGGGGGGACTGTTATATACAGGTTGGAGAGGGGACTGTTATATACAGGTTGGAGAGGGGGACTGTTATATACAGGTTGGAGAGGGGTTATATACAGGTTGGAGAGGGGACTGTTATATACAGGTTGGAGAGGGGACTGTTATATACAGGTTGGAGAGGGGACTGTTATATACAGGTTGGAGAGGGACTGTTATATACAGGTTGGAGAGGGGGACTGTTATATACAGGTTGGAGAGGGGACTGTTATATACAGGTTGGAGAGGGGACTGTTATATACAGGTTGGAGGGGACTGTTATATACAGGTTGGAGAGGGGACTGTTATATACAGGTTGGAGAGGGGACTGTTATATACAGGTTGGAGAGGGGGACTGTTATATACAGGTTGGAGAGGGGACTGTTATATACAGGTTGGAGAGGGGACTGTTATATACAGGTTGGAGAGGGGACTGTTATATACAGGTTGGAGAGGGGACTGTTATATACAGGTTGGAGAGGGGACTGTTATATACAGGTTGGAGAGGGGGACTGTTATATACAGGTTGGAGAGGGGGACTGTTATATACAGGTTGGAGAGGGGACTGTTATATACAGGTTGGAGAGGGGGACTGTTATATACAGGTTGGAGAGGGGACTGTTATATACAGGTTGGAGAGGGGACTGTTATATACAGGTTGGAGAGGGGACTGTTATATACAGGTTGGAGAGGGGGACTGTTATATACAGGTTGGAGAGGGGGACTGTTATATACAGGTTGGAGAGGGGACTGTTATATACAGGTTGGAGAGGGGACTGTTATATACAGGTTGGAGAGGGGACTGTTATATACAGGTTGGAGAGGGGACTGTTATATACAGGTTGGAGAGGGGACTGTTATATACAGGTTGGAGAGGGGACTGTTATATACAGGTTGGAGAGGGGGGGACTGTTATATACAGGTTGGAGAGGGGACTGTTATATACAGGTTGGAGAGGGGACTGTTATATACAGGTTGGAGAGGGACTGTTATATACAGGTTGGAGAGGGGACTGGGTTGGAGAGGGGACTGTTATATACAGGTTGGAGAGGGACTGTTATATACAGGTTGGAGGGGGACTGTTATATACAGGTTGGAGAGGGGACTGTTATATACAGGTTGGAGAGGGGACTGTTATATACAGGTTGGAGAGGGGACAGGTTGGAGAGGGGGACTGTTATATACAGGTTGGAGGGGGGACTGTTATATACAGGTTGGAGAGGGGACTGTTATATACAGGTTGGAGAGGGGACTGTTATATACAGGTTGGAGAGGGGGACTGTTATATACAGGTTGGAGAGGGGGACTGTTATATACAGGTTGGAGAGGGGACTGTTATATACAGGTTGGAGAGGGGACTGTTATATACAGGTTGGAGAGGGGACTGTTATATACAGGTTGGAGAGGGGACTGTTATATACAGGTTGGAGAGGGGACTGTTATATACAGGTTGGAGAGGGGACTGTTATATACAGGTTGGAGGGGACTGTTATATACAGGTTGGAGAGGGGACTGTTATATACAGGTTGGAGAGGGGACTGTTATATACAGGTTGGAGAGGGACTGTTATATACAGGTTGGAGAGGGGACTGTTATATACAGGTTGGAGAGGGGGACTGTTATATACAGGTTGGAGAGGGGGACTGTTATATACAGGTTGGAGAGGGGACTGTTATATACAGGTTGGAGAGGGGACTGTTATATACAGGTTGGAGAGGGGGACTGTTATATACAGGTTGGAGAGGGGACTGTTATATACAGGTTGGAGAGGGACTGTTATATACAGGTTGGAGATACAGGTTGGAGGGGGACTGTTATATACAGGTTGGAGAGGGTTGGAGAGGGGGGACTGTTATATACAGGTTGGAGAGGGACTGTTATATACAGGTTGGAGAGGGGACTGTTATATACAGGTTGGAGAGGGGACTGTTATATACAGGTTGGAGAGGGACTGGGTTGGAGAGGGGGACTGTTATATACAGGTTGGAGAGGGACTGTTATATACAGGTTGGAGAGGGACTGTTATATACAGGTTGGAGAGGGGGACTGTTATATACAGGTTGGAGAGGGGACTGTTATATACAGGTTGGAGAGGGGGACTGTTATATACAGGTTGGAGAGGGGACTGTTATATACAGGTTGGAGAGGGGACTGTTATATACAGGTTGGAGAGGGGGACTGTTATATACAGGTTGGAGAGGGGACTGTTATATACAGGTTGGAGAGGGGACTGTTATATACAGGTTGGAGAGGGGACTGTTATATACAGGTTGGAGAGGGGGACTATACAGGTTGGAGAGGGGACTGTTATATACAGGTTGGAGAGGGGACTGTTATATACAGGTTGGAGAGGGGGACTGTTATATACAGGTTGGAGAGGGGACTGTTATATACAGGTTGGAGAGGGGACTGTTATATACAGGTTGGAGAGGGACTGTTATATACAGGTTGGAGAGGGGACTGTTATATACAGGTTGGAGAGGGGACTGTTATATACAGGTTGGAGAGGGGACTGGGTTGGAGGGGGACTGTTATATACAGGTTGGAGAGGGGACTGTTATATACAGGTTGGAGAGGGGACTGTTATATACAGGTTGGAGAGGGGGACTGTTATATACAGGTTGGAGAGGGGGACTGTTATATACAGGTTGGAGAGGGGACTGTTATATACAGGTTGGAGAGGGGACTGTTATATACAGGTTGGAGAGGGGACTGTTATATACAGGTTGGAGAGGGGACTGTTATATACAGGTTGGAGAGGGGACTGTTATATACAGGTTGGAGAGGGACTGTTATATACAGGTTGGAGAGGGGACTGTTATATACAGGTTGGAGAGGGACTGTTATATACAGGTTGGAGAGGGTTGGACTGTTATATACAGGTTGGAGAGGGGACTGTTATATACAGGTTGGAGAGGGGGTTGGACTGTTATATACAGGTTGGAGAGGGGACTGTTATATACAGGTTGGAGAGGGGACTGTTATATACAGGTTGGAGAGGGGGACTGTTATATACAGGGTGGAGAGGGGGACTGTTATATACAGGTTGGAGAGGGGGACTGTTATATACAGGTTGGAGAGGGGGACTGTTATATACAGGTTGGAGGGGGGACTGTTATATACAGGTTGGAGAGGGACTGTTATATACAGGTTGGAGAGGGGGACTGTTATATACAGGTTGGAGAGGGGACTGTTATATACAGGTTGGAGAGGGGACTGTTATATACAGGTTGGAGAGGGGGGACTGTTATATACAGGTTGGAGAGGGGACTGTTATATACAGGTTGGAGAGGGGACTGTTATATACAGGTTGGAGAGGGAGGGGGACTGTTATATACAGGTTGGAGAGGGACTGTTATATACAGGTTGGAGAGGGGACTGTTATATACAGGTTGGAGAGGGGACTGTTATATACAGGTTGGAGAGGGGGACTGTTATATACAGGTTGGAGAGGGGACTGTTATATACAGGTTGGAGAGGGACTGTTATATACAGGTTGGAGAGGGGACTGTTATATACAGGTTGGAGAGGGGACTGTTATATACAGGTTGGAGAGGGACTGTTATATACAGGTTGGAGAGGGGACTGTTATATACAGGTTGGAGGGGGGACTGTTATATACAGGTTGGAGAGGGGACTGTTATATACAGGTTGGAGAGGGGACTGTTATATACAGGTTGGAGAGGGGACTGTTATATACAGGTTGGAGAGGGGACTGTTATATACAGGTTGGAGAGGGGGACTGTTATATACAGGTTGGAGAGGGGACTGTTATATACAGGTTGGAGAGGGGACTGTTATATACAGGTTGGAGAGGGGACTGTTATATACAGGTTGGAGAGGGGGACTGTTATATACAGGTTGGAGAGGGGACTGTTATATACAGGTTGGAGAGGGGACTGTTATATACAGGTTGGAGAGGGGACTGTTATATACAGGTTGGAGAGGGGACTGTTATATACAGGTTGGAGAGGGACTGTTATATACAGGTTGGAGAGGGGACTGTTATATACAGGTTGGAGAGGGACTGTTATATACAGGTTGGAGAGGACTGTTATATACAGGTTGGAGAGGGACTGTTATATACAGGTTGGAGAGGGGACTGTTATATACAGGTTGGAGAGGGGACTGTTATATACAGGTTGGAGAGGGACTGTTATATACAGGTTGGAGAGGGGGACTGTTATATACAGGTTGGAGAGGGACTGTTATATACAGGTTGGAGAGGGGACTGTTATATACAGGTTGGAGAGGGGGACTGTTATATACAGGTTGGAGAGGGGGACTGTTATATACAGGTTGGAGAGGGGGACTGTTATATACAGGTTGGAGAGGGGGACTGTTATATACAGGTTGGAGAGGGGACTGTTATATACAGGTTGGAGAGGGGACTGTTATATACAGGTTGGAGAGGGGGACTGTTATATACAGGTTGGAGAGGGGGACTGTTATATACAGGTTGGAGAGGGGGACTGTTATATACAGGTTGGAGAGGGGACTGTTATATACAGGTTGGAGAGGGGACTGTTATATACAGGTTGGAGAGGGGGACTGTTATATACAGGTTGGAGAGGGACTGTTATATACAGGTTGGAGAGGGACTGTTATATACAGGTTGGAGAGGGGGACTGTTATATACAGGTTGGAGAGGGGACTGTTATATACAGGTTGGAGAGGGACTGTTATATACAGGTTGGAGAGGGACTGTTATATACAGGTTGGAGAGGGACTGTTATATACAGGTTGGAGAGGGGACTGTTATATACAGGTTGGAGAGGGGGACTGTTATATACAGGTTGGAGAGGGGACTGTTATATACAGGTTGGAGAGGGGACTGTTATATACAGGTTGGAGAGGGGACTGTTATATACAGGTTGGACTGTTATATACAGGTTGGAGAGGGACTGTTATATACAGGTTGGAGAGGGGACTGTTATATACAGGTTGGAGAGGGGACTGTTATATACAGGTTGGAGAGGGACTGGGTTGGACTGTTATATACAGGTTGGAGAGGGGACTGTTATATACAGGTTGGAGAGGGGACTGTTATATACAGGTTGGAGAGGGGACTGTTATATACAGGTTGGAGAGGGGACTGTTATATACAGGTTGGAGAGGGGACTGTTATATACAGGTTGGAGAGGGGACTTTATATACAGGTTGGAGAGGGGACTGTTATATACAGGTTGGAGAGGGGGGGACTGTTATATACAGGTTGGAGAGGGGACTGTTATATACAGGTTGGAGAGGGGACTGTTATATACAGGTTGGAGAGGGACTGTTATATACAGGTTGGAGAGGGGGACTGTTATATACAGGTTGGAGAGGGGACTGTTATATACAGGTTGGAGAGGGGACTGTTATATACAGGTTGGAGAGGGGACTGTTATATACAGGTTGGAGAGGGGACTGTTATATACAGGTTGGAGAGGGGGACTGTTATATACAGGTTGGAGAGGGGACTGTTATATACAGGTTGGAGAGGGGACTGTTATATACAGGTTGGACTGTTATATACAGGTTGGAGAGGGGACTGTTATATACAGGTTGGAGAGGGGGACTGGGTTGGAGAGGGGACTGTTATATACAGGTTGGAGAGGGGGACTGTTATATACAGGTTGGAGAGGGGGACTGTTATATACAGGTTGGAGAGGGGACTGTTATATACAGGTTGGAGAGGGGACTGTTATATACAGGTTGGAGAGGGGACTGTTATATACAGGTTGGAGAGGGGACTGTTATATACAGGTTGGAGAGGGGACTGTTATATACAGGTTGGAGAGGGAGGGGACTGTTATATACAGGTTGGAGAGGGAGGGGACTGTTATATACAGGTTGGAGAGGGAGGGGACTGTTATATACAGGTTGGAGAGGGGACTGTTATATACAGGTTGGAGAGGGGACTGTTATATACAGGTTGGAGAGGGGACTGTTATATACAGGTTGGAGAGGGGACTGTTATATACAGGTTGGAGAGGGGACTGTTATATACAGGTTGGAGAGGGGGACTGTTATATACAGGTTGGAGAGGGGACTGTTATATACAGGTTGGAGAGGGGACTGTTATATACAGGTTGGAGAGGGGACTGTTATATACAGGTTGGAGAGGGGACTGTTATATACAGGTTGGAGAGGGGGACTGTTATATACAGGTTGGAGAGGGACTGGGTTGGACTGTTATATACAGGTTGGAGAGGGGACTGTTATATACAGGTTGGAGAGGGACTGTTATATACAGGTTGGAGAGGGGACTGTTATATACAGGTTGGAGAGGGACTGGGTTGGAGAGGGGACTGTTATATACAGGTTGGAGAGGGGACTGTTATATACAGGTTGGAGGGGACTGTTATATACAGGTTGGAGAGGGGACTGTTATATACAGGTTGGAGAGGGGACTGTTATATACAGGTTGGAGAGGGGACTGTTATATACAGGTTGGAGAGGGGACTGTTATATACAGGTTGGAGAGGGGACTGTTATATACAGGTTGGAGAGGGGACTGTTATATACAGGTTGGAGAGGGGACTGTTATATACAGGTTGGAGAGGGGACTGTTATATACAGGTTGGAGAGGGGACTGTTATATACAGGTTGGAGAGGGGACTGTTATATACAGGTTGGAGAGGGGACTGTTATATACAGGTTGGAGAGGGACTGTTATATACAGGTTGGAGAGGGACTGTTATATACAGGTTGGAGAGGGGACTGTTATATACAGGTTGGAGAGGGGACTGTTATATACAGGTTGGAGAGGGGACTGTTATATACAGGTTGGAGAGGGACTGTTATATACAGGTTGGAGAGGGGACTGTTATATACAGGTTGGAGAGGGGACTGTTATATACAGGTTGGAGAGGGGACTGTTATATACAGGTTGGAGAGGGACTGTTATATACAGGTTGGAGAGGGACTGTTATATACAGGTTGGAGAGGGACTGGGGTTGGAGAGGGGGACTGTTATATACAGGTTGGAGAGGGACTGTTATATACAGGTTGGAGAGGGGACTGTTATATACAGGTTGGAGAGGGGACTGTTATATACAGGTTGGAGAGGGGACTGTTATATACAGGTTGGAGAGGGGACTGTTATATACAGGTTGGAGGGGACTGGGTTGGACTGTTATATACAGGTTGGAGAGGGGACTGTTATATACAGGTTGGAGAGGGGACTGTTATATACAGGTTGGAGAGGGGGACTGTTATATACAGGTTGGAGAGGGGGACTGTTATATATACAGGTTGGAGAGGGGGACTGTTATATACAGGTTGGAGAGGGACTGTTATATACAGGTTGGAGAGGGGACTGTTATATACAGGTTGGAGAGGGGACTGTTATATACAGGTTGGAGAGGGGACTGTTATATACAGGTTGGAGAGGGGACTGTTATATACAGGTTGGAGAGGGGACTGTTATATACAGGTTGGAGAGGGGGGACTGTTATATACAGGTTGGAGAGGGGGACTGTTATATACAGGTTGGAGAGGGACTGTTATATACAGGTTGGAGAGGGGGACTGTTATATACAGGTTGGAGAGGGGACTGTTATATACAGGTTGGAGAGGGACTGTTATATACAGGTTGGAGAGGGGGACTGTTATATACAGGTTGGAGAGGGGACTGTTATATACAGGTTGGAGAGGGGACTGTTATATACAGGTTGGAGAGGGGACTGTTATATACAGGTTGGAGAGGGGACTGTTATATACAGGTTGGAGAGGGGGACTGTTATATACAGGTTGGAGAGGGGACTGTTATATACAGGTTGGAGAGGGGACTGTTATATACAGGTTGGAGAGGGGACTGTTATATACAGGTTGGAGAGGGGACTGTTATATACAGGTTGGAGGTTATATACAGGTTGGAGAGGGGACTGTTATATACAGGTTGGAGAGGGGACTGTTATATACAGGTTGGAGAGGGACTGTTATATACAGGTTGGAGAGGGGACTGTTATATACAGGTTGGAGAGGGGGGACTGTTATATACAGGTTGGAGAGGGGACTGTTATATACAGGTTGGAGAGGGGACTGTTATATATACAGGTTGGAGAGGGGGACTGTTATATACAGGTTGGAGAGGGAGGGGACTGTTATATACAGGTTGGAGAGGGGGACTGTTATATACAGGTTGGAGAGGGGACTGTTATATACAGGTTGGAGAGGGGACTGTTATATACAGGTTGGAGAGGGGACTGTTATATACAGGTTGGAGAGGGACTGTTATATACAGGTTGGAGAGGGGACTGTTATATACAGGTTGGAGAGGGGGACTGTTATATACAGGTTGGAGAGGGGACTGTTATATACAGGTTGGAGAGGGGACTGTTATATACAGGTTGGAGAGGGGACTGTTATATACAGGTTGGAGAGGGGACTGTTATATACAGGTTGGAGAGGGGGACTGTTATATACAGGTTGGAGAGGGGGACTGTTATATACAGGTTGGAGAGGGACTGTTATATACAGGTTGGAGAGGGGACTGTTATATACAGGTTGGAGAGGGGACTGTTATATACAGGTTGGAGAGGGGGACTGTTATATACAGGTTGGAGAGGGGACTGTTATATACAGGTTGGAGAGGGGACTGTTATATACAGGTTGGAGAGGGGACTGGGTTGGAGGGACTGTTATATACAGGTTGGAGAGGGGACTGTTATATACAGGTTGGAGAGGGGACTGTTATATACAGGTTGGAGAGGGGACTGTTATATACAGGTTGGAGAGGGGACTGTTATATACAGGTTGGAGAGGGGACTGTTATATACAGGTTGGAGAGGGGGACTGTTATATACAGGTTGGAGAGGGGACTGTTATATACAGGTTGGAGAGGGGGACTGTTATATACAGGTTGGAGAGGGGACTGTTATATACAGGTTGGAGAGGGGACTGTTATATACAGGTTGGAGAGGGGGACTGTTATATACAGGTTGGAGAGGGGGACTGTTATATACAGGTTGGAGAGGGGACTGGGTTGGAGGGGACTGTTATATACAGGTTGGAGAGGGGACTGTTATATACAGGTTGGAGAGGGACTGTTATATACAGGTTGGAGAGGGGACTGTTATATACAGGTTGGAGAGGGGGACTGTTATATACAGGTTGGAGAGGGGACTGTTATATACAGGTTGGAGAGGGGGACTGTTATATACAGGTTGGAGAGGGGACTGTTATATACAGGTTGGAGAGGGGACTGTTATATACAGGTTGGAGAGGGGACTGTTATATACAGGTTGGAGAGGGGACTGTTATATACAGGTTGGAGAGGGGACTGTTATATACAGGTTGGAGAGGGGGACTGTTATATACAGGTTGGAGAGGGGACTGTTATATACAGGTTGGAGAGGACTGTTATATACAGGTTGGAGAGGGGACTGTTATATACAGGTTGGAGAGGGGACTGTTATATACAGGTTGGAGAGGGGACTGTTATATACAGGTTGGAGAGGGGACTGTTATATACAGGTTGGAGAGGGGACTGTTATATACAGGTTGGAGAGGGGGACTGTTATATACAGGTTGGAGAGGGGACTGTTATATACAGGTTGGAGAGGGGACTGTTATATACAGGTTGGAGAGGGGACTGTTATATACAGGTTGGAGAGGGGACTGTTATATACAGGTTGGAGAGGGGGTTATATACAGGTTGGAGAGGGGACTGTTATATACAGGTTGGAGAGGGGACTGTTATATACAGGTTGGAGAGGGGACTGTTATATACAGGTTGGAGAGGGGACTGTTATATACAGGTTGGAGAGGGGACTGTTATATACAGGTTGGAGAGGGGACTGTTATATACAGGTTGGAGAGGGGACTGTTATATACAGGTTGGAGAGGGGACTGTTATATACAGGTTGGAGAGGGGACTGTTATATACAGGTTGGAGAGGGGACTGTTATATACAGGTTGGAGAGGGGACTGTTATATACAGGTTGGAGAGGGGGACTGTTATATACAGGTTGGAGAGGGGACTGTTATATACAGGTTGGAGAGGGGACTGTTATATACAGGTTGGAGAGGGGACTGTTATATACAGGTTGGAGAGGGGGGACTGTTATATACAGGTTGGAGAGGGGGACTGTTATATACAGGTTGGAGAGGGGACTGTTATATACAGGTTGGAGAGGGGGACTGTTGGAGAGGGGACTGTTATATACAGGTTGGAGAGGGGACTGTTATATACAGGTTGGAGAGGGGACTGTTATATACAGGTTGGAGAGGGGACTGTTATATACAGGTTGGAGAGGGGACTTGTTATATACAGGTTGGAGAGGGGACTGTTATATACAGGTTGGAGAGGGGACTGTTATATACAGGTTGGAGAGGGGACTGTTATATACAGGTTGGAGAGGGGACTGTTATATACAGGTTGGAGAGGGGACTGTTATATACAGGTTGGAGAGGGGGACTGTTATATACAGGTTGGAGAGGGGACTGTTATATACAGGTTGGAGAGGGGACTGTTATATACAGGTTGGAGAGGGGACTGTTATATACAGGTTGGAGAGGGGACTGTTATATACAGGTTGGAGAGGGGACTGTTGGAGAGGGACTATATACAGGTTGGAGAGGGGACTGTTATATACAGGTTGGAGAGGGGACTGTTATATACAGGTTGGAGAGGGGACTGTTATATACAGGTTGGAGAGGGGACTGTTATATACAGGTTGGAGAGGGACTGTTATATACAGGTTGGAGAGGGGGACTGTTATATACAGGTTGGAGAGGGGACTGTTATATACAGGTTGGAGAGGGGACTGTTATATACAGGTTGGAGAGGGGGACTGTTATATACAGGTTGGAGAGGGGGACTGTTATATACAGGTTGGAGAGGGACTGTTATATACAGGTTGGAGAGGGGACTGTTATATACAGGTTGGAGAGGGGACTGTTATATACAGGTTGGAGAGGGGACTGTTATATACAGGTTGGAGAGGGGACTGTTATATACAGGTTGGAGAGGGGACTGTTATATACAGGTTGGAGAGGGGACTGTTATATACAGGTTGGAGAGGGGACTGTTATATACAGGTTGGAGAGGGGACTGTTATATACAGGTTGGAGAGGGGACTGTTATATACAGGTTGGAGAGGGGACTGTTATATACAGGTTGGAGAGGGGACTGTTATATACAGGTTGGAGAGGGGACTGGGTTGGAGACTGTTATATACAGGTTGGAGAGGGGGGACTGTTATATACAGGTTGGAGAGGGGACTGTTATATACAGGTTGGAGAGGGGACTGTTATATACAGGTTGGAGAGGGGGACTGTTATATACAGGTTGGAGAGGGGACTGTTATATACAGGTTGGAGAGGGGGACTGTTATATACAGGTTGGAGAGGGGACTGTTATATACAGGTTGGAGAGGGGACTGTTATATACAGGTTGGAGAGGGGACTGTTATATACAGGTTGGAGAGGGACTGTTATATACAGGTTGGAGACTGTTATATACAGGTTGGAGAGGGGACTGTTATATACAGGTTGGAGAGGGGACTGTTATATACAGGTTGGAGAGGGGACTGTTATATACAGGTTGGAGAGGGGACTGTTATATACAGGTTGGAGAGGGGACTGTTATATACAGGTTGGAGAGGGGACTGTTATATACAGGTTGGAGAGGGGGACTGTTATATACAGGTTGGAGAGGGGACTGTTATATACAGGTTGGAGAGGGGGGACTGTTATATACAGGTTGGAGAGGGGACTGTTATATACAGGTTGGAGAGGGACTGTTATATACAGGTTGGAGAGGGGACTGTTATATACAGGTTGGAGAGGGGACTGTTATATACAGGTTGGAGAGGGGACTGTTATATACAGGTTGGAGAGGGGACTGTTATATACAGGTTGGAGAGGGACTGTTATATACAGGTTGGAGAGGGGACTGTTATATACAGGTTGGAGAGGGGACTGTTATATACAGGTTGGAGAGGGGACTGTTATATACAGGTTGGAGGGGACTGTTATATACAGGTTGGAGAGGGGGACTGTTATATACAGGTTGGAGGGGGACTGTTATATACAGGTTGGAGAGGGGACTGTTATATACAGGTTGGAGAGGGGACTGTTATATACAGGTTGGAGAGGGGACTGTTATATACAGGTTGGAGAGGGGACTGTTATATACAGGTTGGAGAGGGGGACTGTTATATACAGGTTGGAGAGGGGACTGTTATATACAGGTTGGAGAGGGGACTGTTATATACAGGTTGGAGGGGACTGTTATATACAGGTTGGAGAGGGGACTGTTATATACAGGTTGGAGAGGGGACTGTTATATACAGGTTGGAGAGGGGGACTGTTATATACAGGTTGGAGAGGGGACTGTTATATACAGGTTGGAGGGGGACATATACAGGTTGGAGAGGGGATATACAGGTTGGAGAGGGGACTTTATATACAGGTTGGAGAGGGACTGTTATATACAGGTTGGAGAGGGGACTGTTATATACAGGTTGGAGAGGGGACTGTTATATACAGGTTGGAGAGGGGACTGTTATATACAGGTTGGAGAGGGGACTGTTATATACAGGTTGGAGAGGGGACTGTTATATACAGGTTGGAGAGGGGACTGTTATATACAGGTTGGAGAGGGGACTGTTATATACAGGTTGGAGAGGGGACTGTTATATACAGGTTGGAGAGGGGACTGTTATATACAGGTTGGAGAGGGGACTGTTATATACAGGTTGGAGAGGGGGGGACTGTTATATACAGGTTGGAGAGGGGACTGTTATATACAGGTTGGAGAGGGGACTGTTATATACAGGTTGGAGAGGGGACTGTTATATACAGGTTGGAGAGGGGACTGTTATATACAGGTTGGAGAGGGGGGACTGTTATATACAGGTTGGAGAGGGGACTGTTATATACAGGTTGGAGAGGGGACTGTTATATACAGGTTGGAGAGGGGACTGTTATATACAGGTTGGAGAGGGGACTGTTATATACAGGTTGGAGAGGGGACTGTTATATACAGGTTGGAGAGGGGACTGTTATATACAGGTTGGAGAGGGGGACTGTTATATACAGGTTGGAGAGGGGACTGTTATATACAGGTTGGAGAGGGGGACTGTTATATACAGGTTGGAGAGGGGGACTGTTATATACAGGTTGGAGAGGGGGACTGTTATATACAGGTTGGAGAGGGAGACTGTTATATACAGGTTGGAGAGGGGGACTGTTATATACAGGTTGGAGAGGGGACTGTTATATACAGGTTGGAGAGGGACTGTTATATACAGGTTGGAGAGGGGGACTGTTATATACAGGTTGGAGAGGGGACTGTTATATACAGGTAGAGGGGGACTGTTATATACAGGTTGGAGAGGGGACTGTTATATACAGGTTGGAGAGGGGACTGTTATATACAGGTTGGAGAGGGGGACTGTTATATACAGGTTGGAGAGGGACTGTTATATACAGGTTGGAGAGGGGACTGTTATATACAGGTTGGAGAGGGGACTGTTATATACAGGTTGGAGAGGGGACTGTTATATACAGGTTGGAGAGGGGACTGTTATATACAGGTTGGAGAGGGGACTGTTATATACAGGTTGGAGAGGGGACTGTTATATACAGGTTGGAGAGGGGACTGTTATATACAGGTTGGAGAGGGGGGACTGTTATATACAGGTTGGAGAGGGGGGACTGTTATATACAGGTTGGAGAGGGGGACTGTTATATACAGGTTGGAGAGGGGACTGTTATATACAGGTTGGAGAGGGGGACTGTTATATACAGGTTGGAGAGGGGGTTATACAGGTTGGAGAGGGGGACTGTTATATACAGGTTGGAGAGGGAGGGGACTGTTATATACAGGTTGGAGAGGGGACTGTTATATACAGGTTGGAGAGGGGACTGTTATATACAGGTTGGAGAGGGGGACTGTTATATACAGGTTGGAGAGGGGACTGTTATATACAGGTTGGAGAGGGGGACTGTTATATACAGGTTGGAGAGGGACTGTTATATACAGGTTGGAGAGGGGACTGTTATATACAGGTTGGAGAGGGGACTGTTATATACAGGTTGGAGAGGGGGACTGTTATATACAGGTTGGAGAGGGGACTGTTATATACAGGTTGGAGAGGGGACTGTTATATACAGGTTGGAGAGGGGACTGTTATATACAGGTTGGAGAGGGGACTGTTATATACAGGTTGGAGAGGGGACTGTTATATACAGGTTGGAGAGGGGACTGTTATATACAGGTTGGAGAGGGGACTGTTATATACAGGTTGGAGAGGGGACTGTTATATACAGGTTGGAGAGGGGACTGTTATATACAGGTTGGAGAGGGGACTGTTATATACAGGTTGGAGAGGGGGGACTGTTATATACAGGTTGGAGAGGGGACTGTTATATACAGGTTGGAGAGGGGGACTGTTATATACAGGTTGGACAGGTTGGAGGGGGACTGTTATATACAGGTTGGAGAGGGGACTGTTATATACAGGTTGGAGAGGGGACTGTTATATACAGGTTGGAGAGGGGACTGTTATATACAGGTTGGAGAGGGGACTGGGGGACTGTTATATACAGGTTGGAGAGGGGACTGTTATATACAGGTTGGAGAGGGGACTGTTATATACAGGTTGGAGAGGGGACTGTTATATACAGGTTGGAGAGGGGGACTGTTATATACAGGTTGGAGAGGGACTGTTATATACAGGTTGGAGAGGGGACTGTTATATACAGGTTGGAGAGGGACTGTTATATACAGGTTGGAGAGGGGGACTGTTATATACAGGTTGGAGAGGGGACTGTTATATACAGGTTGGAGAGGGGACTGTTATATACAGGTTGGAGAGGGACTGTTATATACAGGTTGGAGAGGGGACTGTTATATACAGGTTGGAGAGGGACTGTTATATACAGGTTGGAGAGGGACTGTTATATACAGGTTGGAGAGGGGACTGTTATATACAGGTTGGAGGGGGACTGTTATATACAGGTTGGAGAGGGGACTGTTATATACAGGTTGGAGAGGGGGACTGTTATATACAGGTTGGAGAGGGGACTGTTATATACAGGTTGGAGAGGGGACTTTATATACAGGTTGGAGAGGGGACTGTTATATACAGGTTGGAGAGGGGGACTGTTATATACAGGTTGGAGAGGGGACTGTTATATACAGGTTGGAGAGGGGACTGTTATATACAGGTTGGAGAGGGGACTGTTATATACAGGTTGGAGAGGGACTGTTATATACAGGTTGGAGAGGGGACTGTTATATACAGGTTGGAGAGGGGACTGTTATATACAGGTTGGAGAGGGGACTGTTATATACAGGTTGGAGAGGGGACTGTTATATACAGGTTGGAGAGGGGACTGTTATATACAGGTTGGAGAGGGGGACTGTTATATACAGGTTGGAGAGGGGACTGTTATATACAGGTTGGAGAGGGGACTGTTATATACAGGTTGGAGAGGGGACTGTTATATACAGGTTGGAGAGGGAGGGACTGTTATATACAGGTTGGAGAGGGGACTGTTATATACAGGTTGGAGAGGGGACTGTTATATACAGGTTGGAGAGGGGACTGTTATATACAGGTTGGAGAGGGGGGACTGTTATATACAGGTTGGAGAGGGGACTGTTATATACAGGTTGGAGAGGGGACTGTTATATACAGGTTGGAGAGGGGACTGTTATATACAGGTTGGAGAGGGGGACTGTTATATACAGGTTGGAGGGGACTGTTATATACAGGTTGGAGAGGGGACTGTTATATACAGGTTGGAGAGGGGGACTGTTATATACAGGTTGGAGAGGGGACTGTTATATACAGGTTGGAGAGGGGACTGTTATATACAGGTTGGAGAGGGGACTGTTATATACAGGTTGGAGAGGGGACTGTTATATACAGGTTGGAGAGGGACTGTTATATACAGGTTGGAGAGGGGGACTGTTATATACAGGTTGGAGAGGGGACTGGGTTGGACTGTTATATACAGGTTGGAGAGGGGACTGTTATATACAGGTTGGAGAGGGGGACTGTTATATACAGGTTGGAGAGGGGACTGTTATATACAGGTTGGAGAGGGGACTGTTATATACAGGTTGGAGAGGGGACTGTTATATACAGGTTGGAGAGGGGACTGTTATATACAGGTTGGAGGGAGGGGACTGTTATATACAGGTTGGAGAGGGGACTGTTATATACAGGTTGGAGAGGGGGACTGTTATATACAGGTTGGAGAGGGGACTGTTATATACAGGTTGGAGAGGGGACTGTTATATACAGGTTGGAGAGGGGACTGTTATATACAGGTTGGAGAGGGGACTGTTATATACAGGTTGGAGAGGGGACTGTTATATACAGGTTGGAGAGGGGACTGTTATATACAGGTTGGAGAGGGACTGTTATATACAGGTTGGAGAGGGGACTGTTATATACAGGTTGGAGAGGGGACTGTTATATACAGGTTGGAGAGGGACTGTTATATACAGGTTGGAGGGACTGTTATATACAGGTTGGAGAGGGGACTGTTATATACAGGTTGGAGAGGGGACTGTTATATACAGGTTGGAGAGGGGACTGTTATATACAGGTTGGAGAGGGGACTGTTATATACAGGTTGGAGAGGGGACTGTTATATACAGGTTGGAGAGGGGACTGTTATATACAGGTTGGAGAGGGACTGTTATATACAGGTTGGAGAGGGGACTGTTATATACAGGTTGGAGAGGGGACTGTTATATACAGGTTGGAGAGGGACTGTTATATACAGGTTGGAGAGGGACTGTTATATACAGGTTGGAGAGGGGACTGTTATATACAGGTTGGAGAGGGGACTGTTATATACAGGTTGGAGAGGGGACTGTTATATACAGGTTGGAGAGGGGACTGTTATATACAGGTTGGAGAGGGGACTGTTATATACAGGTTGGAGAGGGGGGACTGTTATATACAGGTTGGAGAGGGACTGTTATATACAGGTTGGAGAGGGGACTGTTTATATACAGGTTGGAGAGGGGACTGTTATATACAGGTTGGAGAGGGGACTGTTATATACAGGTTGGAGAGGGGACTGTTATATACAGGTTGGAGAGGGGACTGTTATATACAGGTTGGAGAGGGGACTGTTATATACAGGTTGGAGAGGGGACTGTTATATACAGGTTGGAGAGGGGACTGTTATATACAGGTTGGAGGGGGACTGTTATATACAGGTTGGAGAGGGGACTGTTATATACAGGTTGGAGAGGGACTGTTATATACAGGTTGGAGAGGGGACTGTTATATACAGGTTGGAGAGGGGGACTGTTATATACAGGTTGGAGAGGGGACTGTTATATACAGGTTGGAGGGGACTGTTATATACAGGTTGGAGAGGGGGACTGTTATATACAGGTTGGAGAGGGGACTGTTATATACAGGTTGGAGAGGGGACTGTTATATACAGGTTGGAGAGGGGACTGTTATATACAGGTTGGAGAGGGGACTGTTATATACAGGTTGGAGAGGGGACTGTTATATACAGGTTGGAGAGGGGACTGTTATATACAGGTTGGAGAGGGACTGTTATATACAGGTTGGAGAGGGGACTGTTATATACAGGTTGGAGAGGGACTGTTATATACAGGTTGGAGAGGGGACTGTTATATACAGGTTGGAGAGGGGGACTGTTATATACAGGTTGGAGAGGGGACTGTTATATACAGGTTGGAGAGGGGACTGTTATATACAGGTTGGAGAGGGGGACTGTTATATACAGGTTGGAGAGGGGACTGTTATATACAGGTTGGAGAGGGGACTGTTATATACAGGTTGGAGAGGGGACTGTTATATACAGGTTGGAGAGGGGGACTGTTATATACAGGTTGGAGAGGGGACTGTTATATACAGGTTGGAGAGGGGACTGTTATATACAGGTTGGAGAGGGGACTGTTATATACAGGTTGGAGAGGGGACTGTTATATACAGGTTGGAGAGGGGGACTGTTATATACAGGTTGGAGGGGGACTGTTATATACAGGTTGGAGAGGGGACTGTTATATACAGGTTGGAGAGGGGGCTGTTATATACAGGTTGGAGAGGGGACTGTTATATACAGGTTGGAGAGGGGGACTGTTATATACAGGTTGGAGAGGGGGACTGTTATATACAGGTTGGAGAGGGGGACTGTTATATACAGGTTGGAGAGGGGACTGTTATATACAGGTTGGAGAGGGACTGTTATATACAGGTTGGAGAGGGGGACTGTTATATACAGGTTGGAGAGGGGACTGTTATATACAGGTTGGAGAGGGGACTGTTATATACAGGTTGGAGAGGGGACTGTTATATACAGGTTGGAGAGGGGGACTGTTATATACAGGTTGGAGAGGGGACTGTTATATACAGGTTGGAGAGGGGGACTGTTATATACAGGTTGGAGAGGGGACTGTTATATACAGGTTGGAGAGAGGGGACTGTTATATACAGGTTGGAGAGGGACTGTTATATACAGGTTGGAGAGGGGACTGTTATATACAGGTTGGAGAGGGGGGGACTGTTATATACAGGTTGGAGAGGGGACTGTTATATACAGGTTGGAGAGGGGGACTGTTATATACAGGTTGGAGAGGGGGACTGTTATATACAGGTTGGAGAGGGGACTGTTATATACAGGTTGGAGAGGGGACTGTTATATACAGGTTGGAGAGGGGACTGTTATATACAGGTTGGAGAGGGGACTGTTATATACAGGTTGGAGAGGGGACTGTTATATACAGGTTGGAGAGGGGACTGTTATATACAGGGTGGAGAGGGGACTGTTATATACAGGTTGGAGAGGGGACTGTTATATACAGGTTGGAGAGGGGACTGTTATATACAGGTTGGAGAGGGGACTGTTATATACAGGTTGGAGAGGGGGACTGTTATATACAGGTTGGAGAGGGGACTGTTATATACAGGTTGGAGAGGGGGACTGTTATATACAGGTTGGAGAGGGGACTGTTATATACAGGTTGGAGAGGGGACTGTTATATACAGGTTGGAGAGGGAGGGGACTGTTATATACAGGTTGGAGAGGGGACTGTTATATACAGGTTGGAGAGGGGGACTGTTATATACAGGTTGGAGAGGGGGACTGTTATATACAGGTTGGAGAGGAGACTGTTATATACAGGTTGGAGAGGGGGACTGTTATATACAGGTTGGAGAGGGGGACTGTTATATACAGGTTGGAGAGGGGGACTGTTATATACAGGAAGCTGTCTTCCAATTACCACTGAAGGGTTCGTCCCAAATCACACCCTATTCCCTATATATAGTGCAGGGCCCTGTGCAAAGAGGATATGGTGCTATGGTAACGACGGTGCTGTTGTAACTATGGTAACGTTGGTGATATGGTAACTATGGTAACTATGGTGCTTCAAGAGGGAGTTGAAGGATTCGTCCCAAATCACACCCTATTCCCTATATATTGTGCAGGGCCCTGTGCAAAAGTAGTGCACTATATAGAAAATAGGACACCATTTGGGACGAAGAATTAATTAACCACTCATGTAACAAACAGGACCTGTGTGCCTCAGTTGGTAGAGCATGGCGCTTGCAACCAGGGTTGTGGGTTTGTTTCCCACGCCGACCAGTATGAAAATAAGAACTTGACTGGCCTGCACAGAGCCCCGACCTCAACCCCATCAAACACCTTTGAGATTAATTTGAACCCAGACCGCGAGCCAGGCCTAATCGCCCAACATCAGTGTCTGATCTCGCTCAAATTCTGAGCGACAACGGAGTGATCAAATTAATATCCAGCACCTGTATAAGGGTGTCCATTTGGGGGACAACAGACCATGCCTAAAGATTTGAAGGTTTATTTAAAGCCAATCACATTATGTCCTTATGACATACATAGTAATTGAGATGGGTACTGCGATTATGTTAGGGTTGTAGTGGGCTTAAAAGGGTTGGTTCACTGACCATCCCTCATAGCCTGGTTCCTCTCGAGGTTTCTAATCTCCACCCGGCACAGCCAGAAGAGGACTGGCCACCCCTCATAGCCTGGTTCCTCTCTAGGTTTATAATCTCCACCTGGCACAGCAAGAAGAGGACTGGCCACCCCTCATAGCCTGGTTCCTCTCTAGGTTTATAATCTCCACCCGGCACAGCCAGAAGAGGACTGGCCACCCCTCATAGCCTGGTTCCTCTCGAGGTTTCTAATCTCCACCCGGCACAGCCAGAAGAGGACTGGCCATCCCTCATAGCCTGGTTCCTCTCGAGGTTTCTAATCTCCACCCGGCACAGCCAGAAGAGGACTGGCCACCCCTCATAGCCTGGTTCCTCTCTAGGTTTCTTCCTAGGTTCTGGCCTTTCTAGGGAGTTTTTCCTAGCCACCGTGCTTCTACACCTGCATTGCTTGCTGTTTGGGGTTTTAGGCTGGGTTTCTGTACAGCACATTGAGATATCAGCTGATGTACGAAGGGCTATATAAATACATTTGATTTGATTTGATAATTCCTCTACTTAAGAATAGTAAGAAAGGCTATCAATAAATTGGATTGAAATTTAATCGATGTGTAGTTGTTGTGAAGCATCCTGTTGCCCTTCTGGAGTGACAGCAAATCAGATGTATTTGGCACGGTCACAGTTTATGGAGGATTAAATTCTGTGTGTGTGTGTGTGTGTGTGTGTGGGGGGTCGTGTGTGTGTGTGTGGGGGGTGTGTGTGTGTGGGTTGTGTGGGTTCTGTGTGTGTGTGTGTGTGTGTGGGGGGTGTGTGTGTGGGGTTGTGTTGTGTGTGTGTGTGTGTGGGGTCGTGTGTGTGTGTGTGTGGGGGGGTTGTGTGTGTGTGTGTGGGGGTTGTGTGTGTGTGGGTTGTGTGGGTTGTGTTGTGTGTGTGTGTGTGTGTGGGGGGGTGTGTGTGTGTGTGTGTGTGTGTGTGTGTGTGTGTGTGGGGGGGTGTGTGTGTGTGTGTGGTTGGTTGTGATGTGTGTGTGTGGGTTGTGTGTGTGTGTGTGTGTGGTGTGTGTGTGTGTGTGTGTGTGTGTGGGGGTTGTGTGTGTGTGTGGGGTTGTGTGTGTGTGTGTGGGGGCTCTGTGTGTGTGTGTGTGGGGGGTTGTGTGTGTGGGTTCTGTGTGTGTGTTTGTGGGTTCTGTGTGTGTGTGGGGGGGTTGTGTGTGGGTGTGTGTGTGGGTGTGTGTGTGTGTGGGGGTTGTGTGTGTGTGTGGGGTTGTGTGTGTGTGTGGGTTGTGTGTGGGGTGTGTGTGTGTGGGGGTGTGTGTGTGTGGGGGTTGTGTGTGTGTGTGTGTGGGGGGTGTGTGTGTGTGGGGGTTGTGTGTGTGTGGGTTCTGTGTGTGTGTGTGTGTGGTTGTGTGTGTGGGTTGTGTGTGTGGGTTGTGTGTGTGTGTGTGTGTGTGTGTGTGTGTGTGTGTGTGTGTGTGTGTGTGTGTGTGTGTGTGTGTGTGTGTGTGTGTGTGTGTGTGTGTGTGTGTGGGTTGTGTTGTTGTGTGTGTGTGTGTTGTGTGGTTGTGTGTGTGTGTGTGTGTGTGTGTGTGTGTTGTGTTGTGTGTGTGTGTGTGTGTGTGTGTGTGTGTGTGTGTGTGTGGTGTGTGTGTGTGTGTGGGTGTGTGTGGGTTGTGTGTGTGGGTTGTGTTGTGTGTGTGTGTGTGTTTATTACCATTTGTGTTAGTTTAAATTTGTGTCTACAGTACAATAGGCTATGTGTGTATGAGTGTGTTCGTCTCTCTGTGTTTGTCTTAATCTTATCATGGTGTTGCATGTTCCGTTGTCGTATTGTGTGTGTGTGTGTGTGTGTGTGTGTGTGTGTGTGTGTGTGTGTGTGTGTGTGTGTGTGTGTGTGTGTGTGTGTGTGTGTGTGGTGTGTGGTGCCAGTGGGCAGATGGCGCTCTGTCTGGGGAAATCAGAGGGTAAATCCCTCCATTTAGTGGCTGTAGAGAGAGTCAGGGCTGGAGTGATGGAGGGGAGAGCTGCCCCCCAGCACCCCCAGCAGGGTGACCTGACACGGGCCAAGGAGAGGGAGGAGGGCGGGAGGGGAGAGCTGCCCCCCAGCACCCCCAGCAGGGTGACCTGACACGGGCCAAGGAGAGGGAGGAGGGCGGGAGGGGAGAGCTGCCCCCCAGCACCCCCAGCAGGGTGACCTGACACGGGCCAAGGAGAGGGAGGAGGGCAGGAGGGGAGAGCTGCCCACACAGCACCCCAGCAGGGTGACCTGACACGCCCCCAGTCTGTTAGTTATCTGAGATGTGTTCTGTCGCTGTCCAGTGTCTGTGAAAGGTCGTGCCGTCGATAATGACGATCAAGAAATAGCTAATTAATAAGAATAATTTTCAATTGTAGCACGTCAACGAGACCTGTGTGTGTGGAACAACAGTGGCATGATGGAGCAGCATGTCTGTGTTCCGTGGAGATCTGATGGTACCTCAAATGTGTTGTGTGGGTTGGATGAAGGGGGATTGTGTGTGAGATAGATGGAGGGAGGGAGGATGTGAGTGAGATAGTGAAGGGGTTGATGTCAGTGTGGATAGATGGAGGGGGATTGTGAGATAGATGGAGGGAGGATGTCAGAGTGGGATAGATGAAGGGGGATGTGAGTGAGATAGATGAAGGTTGTGTGTGTGGGATGTGTGGGAGGATGTCAGACCTGAGATAGATGGAGAACAATTTCAGTGGCATGATGGAGCAGCATGTCTGTGTTCCGACCGCAGAGATCTGATATACGGTACCTCAAATGTGTTGTCAAGGAAACGGAGATGGATGAAGGGAGGATGTCAGAGTGAGATAGATGGAGGGAGGATTTCAGAGTGAGATAGATGGAGGGAGGATGTCAGAGTGAGATAGATGAAGGGAGGATGTCAGAGTGAGGATTTCAGAGTGAGATAGATGGAGGGAGGATGTCAGAGTGAGATAGATGGAGGGAGGATGTCAGAGTGAGATAGATGGAGGGAGGATGTCAGAGTGAGATAGATGGAGGGAGGATGTCAGAGTGAGATAGATGGAGGGAGGGAGGATGTCAGAGTGAGATAGATGGAGGGAGGATATCAGAGTGAGATAGATGGAGGGAGGATGTCAGAGTGAGATAGATGGAGGGAGGATATCAGAGTGAGATAGATGGAGGGAGGATGTCAGAGTGAGATAGATGGAGGGAGGATGTCAGAGTGAGATAGATGGATGGAGGGAGGATGTCAGAGTGAGATAGATGGAGGGAGGATGTCAGAGTGAGATAGATGGAGGGAGGATGTCAGAGTGAGATAGATGGAGGGAGGGAGGATGTCAGAGTGAGATAGATGGAGGGAGGATGTCAGAGTGAGATAGATGGAGGGAGGGAGGATGTCAGAGTGAGATAGATGGAGGGAGGATGTCAGAGTGAGATAGATGGAGGGAGGGAGGATGTCAGAGTGAGATAGATGGAGGGAGGATGTCAGAGTGAGATGGATGGAGGGAGGGAGGATGTCAGAGTGAGATAGATGGAGGGAGGATGTCAGAGTGAGATAGATGGAGGGAGGGAGGATGTCAGAGTGAGATAGATGGAGGGAGGATGTCAGAGTGAGATAGATGGAGGGAGGATGTCAGAGTGAGATAGATGGAGGGAGGATGTCAGAGTGAGATAGATGGAGGGAGGATGTCAGAGTGAGATAGATGGAGGGAGGATGTCAGAGTGAGATAGATGAAGGAGGGAGGATGTCAGAGTGAGATAGATGGATGGAGGGAGGATGTCAGAGTGAGATAGATGGATGAAGGGAGGATGTCAGAGTGAGATAGATGGAGGGAGGGAGGATGTCAGAGTGAGATAGATGGAGGGAGGATGTCAGAGTGAGATAGATGGAGGGAGGGAGGATGTCAGAGTGAGATAGATGGAGGGAGGATGTCAGAGTGAGATAGATGGAGGAGGGAGGATGTCAGAGTGAGATAGATGGAGGGAGGAGGATGTCAGAGTGAGATAGATGGAGGGAGGGAGGATGTCAGAGTGAGATAGATGGAGGGGATGGATGTAGATGGAGGAGATAGATGGAGATAGATAGATGGAGAGGATGTCAGAGTGAGATAGATGGAGGAGGATAGATCAGAGTGAGATAGATGGAGGGAGGATGTCAGAGTGAGATAGATGGAGGAGGATGTCAGAGTGAGATAGATGGAGGGAGGATGTCAGAGTGAGATAGATGAAGGAGGATGTCAGAGTGAGATAGATGAAGGGAGGATGTCAGAGTGAGATAGATGGATGGAGGGAGGATGTCAGAGTGAGATAGATGGATGAAGGGAGGATGTCAGAGTGAGATAGATGGAGGGAGGGAGGATGTCAGAGTGAGATAGATGGAGGGAGGATGTCAGAGTGAGATAGATAGAGGGAGGATGTCAGAGTGAGATAGATGGAGGGAGGATTTCAGAGTGAGATAGATGGAGGGAGGATTTCAGAGTGAGGATTTCAGAGTGAGATAGATAGATGGAGAGACCGGAGGGGTGTGAGAGAGGAAAGGATGAAAGCGAAGGCGGTTCTGCTGAGGCTGGGGCCATCTAAAACGGGGCTGACAATAAGATGCTGCGCTCTGGCGCTCTGTGTCACAGCAGAGGAGAGGAGAGAGAGAGAGGGGTGGGGGCCACACAGCAGCAGAGAGGAGAGAGAGGGGTGGGGGGGCCACACAGCAGAGGGTGGGGGCACACAGCAGAGGAGAGAAAGAGAGGGGTGGGGCACACAGGAGGAGGGAGGGGGGGCACACAGCAGAGGAGAGAGAGGGGTGGGGGTGGGGGGCACACAGCAGAGGAGAGGAGAGAGGGGTGGGGGGGGCACACAGCAGAGGAGAGGAGAGAGAGGGGTGGGGGGCCACACAGCAGAGGAGAGAGAGAGGGGTGGGGGGCACACAGGGGAGAGAGAGAGAGGGGTGGGGGGGCCACACAGCAGAGGAGAGGAGAGAGAGGGGTGGGGCCACACAGAGAGAGGAGAGAGGGGGGGGGGGGCCACACAGCAGAGGAGAGAGAGAGAGGGGTGGGGGGCCACACAGCAGAGGAGAGAGAGAGAGAGAGAGAGGGTGGGGGCCACACAGCAGAGGAGAGAGAGTGGGGGTGCCACACAGCAGAGAGAGGGTGGGAGCCACACGGAGAGAGAGAGAGGGGTGGGGGGGCCACACAGCAGAGGAGAGAGAGAGAGGGGTGGGGGAGCCACACAGCAGAGGAGAGGAGAGAGAGGGGTGGGGGGGCCACACAGCAGAGGAGAGAGAGAGAGGGGGGGGAGCCACACAGCAGAGGAGAGAGAGAGAGGGGTGGGAGAGCCACACAGCAGCGCAAGATCTTAGTTTATTATCCGTTGAGACTAGTTTTTTTTTTTTTTTGTACAATTGCCTTCATTGATGGAGTTTCATGCGCCACATTTGCAACACTATAGATTAGAAAGGCTGTCGTGTCGTTTTACGAGTACCCCTTGTCGCCAAGAGGAAAAATCTTTCGGGTGCTTGATGGTGCTAATAGCATTCCTGCGGTTGCCACTAGTGAGCAGAGGATGCTGATGCTACCCGCCGACGCTCTGACGACCAGGGAGGGCAATCCCGACTGCCTTACCACACTCTCAAACCGTTTAACCTACATTATCTAACCTATATATTTTGTGTAGTCTGGCTGTCTGTTCCTCGGCGGCGCACAGAACAGCCAAGGATTGCTTTAGGACTATGAATACAGCCGTAACTGTGTGGCTCGGTCCCATCGTCTAGGTTCTTATTCCGTCGCGATTGGGGGAATTCTGTCTCCCGTTCGTTTTCTTTAATGACTGGATTTGTGTTTTGCTGCGCGATGTACATGGATAAAACCAGTGTGCTCCGGGGTAAGTCAATATATGGATTCGATTATTCGCCGTCATCCGTGGTGCCCGTGCATTATCTGTTTTGTTCCCGTGAAATAGCGCAGTTAATGATCGGAGACCAGCGTATTCCGCAGTGGATGTGTGCTAGCCTGCATGTAGTAATGCATCGAGGTCGCGCTGGTCCCCCAGACAGATGGAAGAGCAGGGAGCATAGCCACCCATCCACCCACATCACTACAGCAGGCAGCAGTGAAAACTGTGTCAATTATGTATTGACTGCATACAGTCATTTATAATGTGGGAAGTAATCTATTGTTAGTAACCTACAATGTGCATATGCAAGTGGACATGTTTGGATAAATGACATGGCTGTGTGATCAAAATGTTGGTTGTATCCATTCAAGGACAATCATCCAGGACGCAATGAATGGGGTAACACTGGGTAATGCTATTAGTAAAACAGGTTGTAAGAAATGGGCTATGACAAGCTGCACATTAGCTCAATACTCTGTAGTAAAACACACCGTGCTGTGTCTTTCAAATGGGATTCTAGGCTTCTATGTATGTATGTTGGTATCAGGCTGGTCTCAGGCAGATATCAGGCAGATATCAGGCAGATATCAGTCAGGTCTCAGGCTGGTCTCAGGCAGATATCAGGCTGGTCTCAGGCTGGTCTCAGGCTGGTCTCAGGCAGATATCAGGCTGGTCTCAGGCTGGTCTCAGGCAGATATCAGTCAGGTCTCAGGCAGATATCAGGCAGATATCAGGCTGGTCTCAGGCTGGTCTCAGGCTGGTCTCAGGCAGATATCAGGCTGGTCTCAGGCAGATATCAGGCTGGTCTCAGGCAGATATCAGGCTGGTCTCAGGCTGGTCTCAGGCAGATATCAGGCTGGTCTCAGGCAGGTCTCAGGCTGGTCTCAGGCAGATATCAGGCTGGTCTCAGGCAGATATCAGTCAGGTCTCAGGCAGATATCAGGCAGATATCAGGCTGGTCTCAGGCAGATATCAGGCTGGTCTCAGGCAGATATCAGTCAGGTCTCAGGCAGATATCAGGCTGGTCTCAGGCTGGTCTCAGGCAGGTCTCAGGCAGATATCAGGCTGGTCTCAGGCAGATATAAGGCTGGTCTCAGGCTGGTCTCAGGCTGGTCTCAGGCAGATATAAGGCTGGTCTCAGGCTGGTCTCAGGCAGATATCAGGCTGTTCTCAGGCTGGTCTCAGGCAGATATCAGGCAGATACCAGGCTGGTCTCAGGCTGGTCTCAGGCAGATATCAGGCTGGTCTCAGGCTGGTCTCAGGCTGGTCTCGGGCTGGTCTCGGGCTGGTCTCAGGCAGATATCAGGCAGATATCAGGCTGGTCTCAGGCTGGTCTCAGGCTGGTCTCAGGCAGATATCAGGCTGTTCTCAGGCAGATACCAGGCTGGTCTCAGGCTGGTCTCAGGCAGATATCAGGCAGATATCAGGCAGGTCTCAGGCAGATATCAGGCTGGTCTGAGGCTGGTCTCAGGCTGGTCTCAGGCTGGTCTCAGGCAGATATCAGGCTGGTCTCAGGCTGGTCTCAGGCAGATATCAGGCTGGTCTCAGGCTGGTCTCAGGCTGGTTTCAGGCAGGTCTCAGGCTGGTCTCAGGCTGGTCTCAGGCAGATATCAGGCTGGTCTCAGGCTGGTCTCAGGCTGGTCTCAGGCAGATACCAGGCTGGTCTCAGGCTGGTCTCAGGCTGGTCTCAGGCGGGTCTCAGGCAGATATCAGGCTGGTCTCAGGCAGATATCAGGCTGGTCTCAGGCTGGTCTCAGGCTGGTCTCACGCAGATATCAGGCTGGTCTCAGGTTGGTCTCTCTCTGTATGTACATGGAGGTCATACTTTAATGCTGTGTCAATCTGTGTGTGCACTATTGTTAGGTGTGTATGCGTGTGTATGCGTGTGTGTTCTGCATGTGTATGCGTGTGTGAGTGTGTGTTCTGCATGTGTTTGCGTGTGTGAGTGTGTGTTCTGTGTGTGTGTGTGTGTGTATACGTGTCTATATTTGTGGCGGTGTGTGTGTGTTCTGCGTGTTATGAGGGTGTGTTCTGCATGTGTGTGTGTGTGTGTGTGTGTGTATACATGAGTATATTTGTGGCTGTGTGTGTGTGTTCTGCGTGTATATGCGTGTTATGAGTGTGTGTTCTGTGTGTTTATGCGTGTTATGAGTGTGTGTTCTGTGTGTTTATGCGTGTTATGAGTGTGTGTTCTGCGTGTTTATGCGTGTTATGAGTGTGTGTTCTACGTGTTTATGCGTGTTATGTGTGTGTGTTCTGCGTGTATATGCGTGTTATGAGTGTGTGTTCTGTGTGTTTATGCGTGTTATGAGTGTGTGTTCTGCGTGTTTATGCGTGTTATGAGTGTGTGTTCTGCGTGTATATGCGTGTTATGAGTGTGTGTTCTGTGTGTTTATGCGTGTTATGAGTGTGTGTTCTGCGTGTTTATGCGTGTGTATATTTGTGGCTGTGTGTGATATGATTGCCGTATTGCCATATAGCCAGTCTTACAGTATACTCTACGCCAGTGCATTATCAATTATTATTATCAATCCACTGAACCTCTGTCCATGTTTTATTGGCTGTATTAGTGGTGTGACAGACTGTATTAGTGGTGTGACAGACTGTATTAGTGGTGTGACAGACTAGTATTAGTGGTGTGACAGACTGTATTAGTGGTGTGACAGACTGTATTAGTGGTGTGACAGACTGTACTAGTGGTGTGACAGACTGTACTAGTGGTGTGACAGGCTGTACTAGTGGTGTGACAGACTGTACTAGTGGTGTGACAGACTGTATTAGTGGTGTGACAGGCTGTACTAGTGGTGTGACAGACTGTATTAGTGGTGTGACAGGCTGTACTAGTGGTGTGACAGACTGTACTAGTGGTGTGACAGGCTGTACTAGTGGTGTGACAGGCTGTATTAGTGGTGTGACAGACTGTATTAGTGGTGTGACAGACTGTATTGTGTGACAGACTGCATTGTCTGACAGACTGTATTAGTGGTGTGACAGATTGTATTAGTGGTGTGACAGACTGTATTAGTGGTGTGACAGACTGTACTAGTGGTGTGACAGGCTGTACTAGTGGTGTGACAGACTGTACTAGTGGTGTGACAGACTGTATTAGTGGTGTGACAGACTGTACTAGTGGTGTGACAGACTGTACTAGTGGTGTGACAGACTGTACTAGTGGTGTGACAGACTGTACTAGTGGTGTGACAGGCTGTATTAGTGGTGTGACAGACTGTATTAGTGGTGTGACAGGCTGTATTAGTTGTGTATTAGTGGTGTGACAGACTGCACTGGTGGTGTGACAGACTGTATTAATGGTGTGACAGACTGTATTAGTGGTGTGACAGACTGTACTAGTGGTGTGACAGACTGTATTAGTGGTGTGACAGACTGTATTAGTGGTGTGACAGACTGTATTAGTGGTGTGACAGACTGTATTAATGGTGTGACAGACTGTTCTAGTGGTGTGACAGACTGTTCTAGTGGTGTGACAGACTGTATTAGTGGTGTGACAGGCTGTATTAGTGGTGTACTAGTGGTGTGACAGACTGTACTAGTGGTGTGACAGACTGTACTAGTGGTGTGACAGACTGTATTAGTGGTGTGACAGACTGCACTAGTGGTGTGACAGACTGTTCTAGTGGTGTGACAGGCTGTACTAGTGGTGTGACTGACTGTATTAGTGGTGTGACAGACTGTATTAGTGGTGTATTAGTGCTGTGACAGACTGTATTAGTGGTGTAACAGACTGTATTAGTGGTGTGACAGGCTGTACTAGTGGTGCGACAGGCTGTACTAGTGTTGTGACAGACTGTATTAGTGGTGTGACAGACTGTATTAGTGGTGTGACAGACTGTATTGTGTGACAGACTGCATTGTGTGACAGATTGTATTAGTGGTGTGACAGACTGCATTGTGTGACAGGCTGCATTGTCTGACAGACTGTATTAGTGGTGTGACAGATTGTATTAGTGGTGTGACAGACTGTACTAGTGGTGTGACAGGCTGTACTAGTGGTGTGACAGACTGTACTAGTGGTGTGACAGACTGTATTAGTGGTGAGATAGACTGTACTAGTGGTGTGACAGACTGTACTAGTGGTGTGACAGACTGTACTAGTGGTGTGACAGACTGTATTAGTGGTGTGACAGACTGTATTAGTGGTGTGACAGGCTGTATTAGTTGTGTATTAGTGGTGTGACAGACTGCACTGGTGGTGTGACAGACTGTATTAATGGTGTGACAGACTGTATTAGTGGTGTGACAGACTGTACTAGTGGTGTGACAGACTGTATTAGTGGTGTGACAGACTGTATTAGTGGTGTGACAGACTGTATTAGTGGTGTGACAGACTGTATTAGTGGTGTGACAGACTGTATTAATGGTGTGACAGACTGTATTAGTGGTGTGACAGACTGTTCTAGTGGTGTGACAGACTGTATTAGTGGTGTGACAGGCTGTATTAGTGGTGTACTAGTGGTGTGACAGACTGTACTAGTGGTGTGACAGACTGTATTAGTGGTGTGACAGACTGTATTAGTGGTGTGACAGACTGTACTAGTGGTGTGACAGACTGCACTAGTGGTGTGACAGGCTGTACTAGTGGTGTGACAGACTGTATTAGTGGTGTGACAGACTGTATTAGTGGTGTTACAGACTGTATTAGTGGCGTAACAGACTGTACTAGTGGTGTGACAGGCTGTATTAGTGGTGTGACAGACTGTACTAGTGGTGTGACAGGCTGTACTAGTGGTATGACAGGCTGTATTAGTGGTGTGACAGGCTGTACTAGTGGTGTGACAGACTGTATTAGTGGTATGACAGACTGTATTAGTGGTGTGACAGGCTGTATTAGTGGTGTGACAGACTGTATTAGTGGTGTGACAGACTGTATTAGTGGTGTGACAGGCTGTACTAGTGGTGTGACAGGCTGTATTAGTGGTGTGACAGACTGTATTGGTGGTGTGACAGACTGTATTAGTGGTGTGACAGACTGCATTGTGTGACAGATTGTATTAGTGGTGTGACAGACTGTATTAGTGGTGTGACAGACTGTATTAGTGGTGTGACAGACTGTACTAGTGGTGTGACAGGCTGTACTAGTGGTGTGACAGACTGTATTAGTGGTGTGACAGACTGTATTAGTGGTGTGACAGACTATTAGTGGTGTGAAAGACTGTATTAGTGGTGTGACAGACTGTATTAGTGGTGTGACAGACTGTATTAGTGGTGTGACAGGCTGTCTAGTGGTGTGACAGGCTGTCTTGTGGTGTGACAGGCTGTACTAGTGGTGTGACAGACTGTATTAGTGGTGTGACAGACTGTATTAGTGGTGTGACAGACTGTATTAGTGGTGTGACAGGCTGTATTAGTGGTGTATTAGTGGTGTGACAGACTGTATTAGTGGTGTGACAGACTGTATTAGTGGTGTGGCAGACTGTACTAGTGGTGTGACAGACTGTATTAGTGGTGTGACAGACTGTATTAGTGGTGTGACAGACTGTATTAATGGTGTGACAGACTGTTCTAGTGGTGTGACAGACTGTTCTAGTGGTGTGACAGACTGTATTAGTGGTGTGACAGGCTGTATTAGTGGTGTACTAGTGGTGTGACAGACTGTACTAGTGGTGTGACAGACTGTATTAGTGGTGTGACAGACTGTACTAGTGGTGTGACAGACTGTATTAGTGGTGTGACAGACTGCACTAGTGGTGTGACAGACTGTTCTAGTGGTGTGACAGGCTGTATTAGTGGTGTGACAGACTGTATTAGTGGTGTGACAGGCTGTACTAGTGGTGTGACAGGCTGTATTAGTGGTGTGACAGGCTGTATTAGTGGTGTATTAGTGCTGTGACAGACTGTATTAGTGGTGTAACAGACTGTACCAGTGGTGTGACAGGCTGTATTAGTGGTGTGACAGACTGTACTAGTGGTGTGACAGGCTGTATTAGTGGTGTGACAGGCTGTCTAGTGGTGTGACAGGCTGTCTTGTGGTGTGACAGGCTGTACTAGTGGTGTGACAGACTGTATTAGTGGTGTGACAGACTGTATTAGTGGTGTGACAGGCTGTCTAGTGGTGTGACAGGCTGTACTAGTGGTGTGACAGGCTGTATTAGTGGTGTGACAGACTGTACTAGTGGTGTGACAGGCTGTACTAGTGGTGTGACAGGCTGTATTAGTGGTGTGACAGGCTGTATTAGTGGTGTGACAGACTGTATTAGTGGTGTGACAGACTGTATTAGTGGTGTGACAGGCTGTACTAGTGGTGTGACAGGCTGTACTAGTGGTGTGACAGGCTGTATTAGTGGTGTGACAGACTGTATTAGTGGTGTGACAGACTGTATTAGTGGTGTGACAGACTGCATTGTGTGACAGGCTGTACTAGTGGTGTGACAGACTGTATTAGTGGTGTGACAGACTGTATTAGTGGTGTGACAGACTGTACTAGTGGTGTGACAGGCTGTACTAGTGGTGTGACAGACTGTATTAGTGGTGTGACAGACTGTATTAGTGGTGTGACAGACTATTAGTGGTGTGAAAGACTGTATTAGTGGTGTGACAGACTGTATTAGTGGTGTGACAGACTGTATTAGTGGTGTGACAGGCTGTCTAGTGGTGTGACAGGCTGTCTTGTGGTGTGACAGGCTGTACTAGTGGTGTGACAGACTGTATTAGTGGTGTGACAGACTGTATTAGTGGTGTGACAGACTGTACTAGTGGTGTGACAGACTGTATTAGTGGTGTGACAGATTGTATTAGTGGTGTGACAGACTGTATTAGTGGTGTGACAGACTGTATTAGTGGTGTGGCAGACTGTACTAGTGGTGTGACAGACTGTATTAGTGGTGTGACAGACTGTATTAGTGGTGTGACAGACTGTATTAATGGTGTGACAGACTGTTCTAGTGGTGTGACAGACTGTTCTAGTGGTGTGACAGACTGTATTAGTGGTGTGACAGGCTGTATTAGTGGTATACTAGTGGTGTGACAGACTGTACTAGTGGTGTGACAGACTGTATTAGTGGTGTGACAGACTGTACTAGTGGTGTGACAGACTGTATTAGTGGTGTGACAGACTGCACTAGTGGTGTGACAGACTGTTCTAGTGGTGTGACAGGCTGTATTAGTGGTGTGACAGACTGTATTAGTGGTGTGACAGGCTGTACTAGTGGTGTGACAGGCTGTATTAGTGGTGTGACAGGCTGTATTAGTGGTGTATTAGTGCTGTGACAGACTGTATTAGTGGTGTAACAGACTGTACCAGTGGTGTGACAGGCTGTATTAGTGGTGTGACAGACTGTACTAGTGGTGTGACAGGCTGTATTAGTGGTGTGACAGGCTGTCTAGTGGTGTGACAGGCTGTCTTGTGGTGTGACAGGCTGTACTAGTGGTGTGACAGACTCTATTAGTGGTGTGACAGACTGTATTAGTGGTGTGACAGGCTGTCTAGTGGTGTGACAGGCTGTCTTGTGGTGTGACGGGCTGTACTAGTGGTGTGACAGACTGTATTAGTGGTGTGACAGACTGTATTAGTGGTGCGACAGACTGTACTAGTGGTGTGACAGACTGTATTAGTGGTGTTAAGACTGTATTAGTGGTGTATTAGTGCTGTGACAGACTGTATTAGTGGTGTAACAGACTGTACTAGTGGTGTGGCAGGCTGTATTAGTGGTGTGACAGACTGTACTAGTGGTGTGACAGGCTGTACTAGTGGTGTGACAGACTGTATTAGTGGTGTAACAGACTGTATTAGTGGTGTGACAGGCTGTACTAGTGGTGCGACAGGCTGTACTAGTGTTGTGACAGGCTGTATTAGTGGTGTGACAGACTGTATTAGTGGTGTGACAGACTGTATTGTGTGACAGACTGCATTGTGTGACAGATTGTATTAGTGGTGTGACAGACTGCATTAGTGGTGTGACAGACTGTATTAGTGGTGTGACAGACTGTACTAGTGGTGTGACAGGCTGTACTAGTGGTGTGACAGACTGTATTAGTGGTGTGACAGACTGTATTAGTGGTGTGACAGACTATTAGTGGTGTGAAAGACTGTATTAGTGGTGTGACAGACTGTATTAGTGGTGTGACAGGCTGTACTAGTGGTGTGACAGGCTGTATTAGTGGTGTGACAGACTGTATTAGTGGTGTGACAGACTGTATTAGTGGTGTGACAGACTGTATTAGTGGTGTGACAGACTGTATTAGTGGTGTGACAGACTGTATTAGTGGTGTGACAGGCTGTATTAGTGGTGTGACAGACTGTACTAGTGGTGTGACAGACTGTATTAGTGGTGTGACAGACTGTATTAGTGGTGTGACAGACTGTATTAGTGGTGTGACAGACTGTATTAATGGTGTGACAGACTGTTCTAGTGGTGTGACAGACTGTTCTAGTGGTGTGACAGACTGTATTAGTGGTGTGACAGGCTGTATTAGTGGTGTACTAGTGGTGTGACAGACTGTACTAGTGGTGTGACAGACTGTATTAGTGGTGTGACAGACTGTATTAGTGGTGTGACAGACTGTACTAGTGGTGTGACAGACTGCACTAGTGGTGTGACAGACTGTTCTAGTGGTGTGACAGGCTGTACTAGTGGTGTGACTGACTGTATTAGTGTTGTGACAGGCTGTACTAGTGGTGTGACAGGCTGTATTAGTGGTGTGACAGGCTGTATTAGTGGTGTATTAGTGCTGTGACAGACTGTATTAGTGGTGTAACAGACTGTACCAGTGGTGTGACAGGCTGTATTAGTGGTGTGACAGACTGTACTAGTGGTGTGACAGGCTGTATTAGTGGTGTGACAGGCTGTCTAGTGGTGTGACAGGCTGTCTTGTGGTGTGACAGGCTGTACTAGTGGTGTGACAGACTGTATTAGTGGTGTGACAGACTGTATTAGTGGTGTGACAGGCTGTCTAGTGGTGTGACAGGCTGTACTAGTGGTGTGACAGGCTGTATTAGTGGTGTGACAGACTGTACTAGTGGTGTGACAGGCTGTACTAGTGGTATGACAGGCTGTATTAGTGGTGTGACAGGCTGTACTAGTGGTGTGACAGACTGTATTAGTGGTATGACAGACTGTATTAGTGGTGTGACAGGCTGTACTAGTGGTGTGACAGGCTGTACTAGTGGTGTGACAGGCTGTATTAGTGGTGTGACAGACTGTATTAGTGGTGTGACAGACTGTATTAGTGGTGTGACAGACTGCATTGTGTGACAGGCTGTACTAGTGGTGTGACATATTGTATTAGTGGTGTGACAGACTGTATTAGTGGTGTGACAGACTGTATTAGTGGTGTGACAGGCTGTACTAGTGGTGTGACAGACTGTATTAGTGGTGTGACAGACTGTATTAGTGGTGTGACAGACTATTAGTGGTGTGAAAGACTGTATTAGTGGTGTGACAGACTGTATTAGTGGTGTGACAGACTGTATTAGTGGTGTGACAGGCTGTCTAGTGGTGTGACAGGCTGTCTTGTGGTGTGACAGGCTGTACTAGTGGTGTGACAGACTGTATTAGTGGTGTGACAGACTGTATTAGTGGTGTGACAGACTGTACTAGTGGTGTGACAGACTGTATTAGTGGTGTGACAGACTGTATTAGTGGTGTGACAGGCTGTATTAGTGGTGTATTAGTGGTGTGACAGACTGTATTAGTGGTGTGACAGACTGTATTAGTGGTGTGACAGACTGTATTAGTGGTGTGACAGACTGTATTAATGGTGTGACAGACTGTTCTAGTGGTGTGACAGACTGTTCTAGTGGTGTGACAGACTGTATTAGTGGTGTGACAGGCTGTATTAGTGGTATACTAGTGGTGTGACAGACTGTACTAGTGGTGTGACAGACTGTATTAGTGGTGTGACAGACTGTACTAGTGGTGTGACAGACTGTATTAGTGGTGTGACAGACTGCACTAGTGGTGTGACAGACTGTTCTAGTGGTGTGACAGACTGTTCTAGTGGTGTGACAGGCTGTATTAGTGGTGTGTGGTGTGACAGACTGTATTAGTGGTGTGACAGGCTGTACTGTATTAGTGGTGTGACAGGCTGTATTAGTGGTGTGACAGGCTGTATTAGTGGTGTATTAGTGCTGTGACAGACTGTATTAGTGGTGTAACAGACTGTACCAGTGGTGTGACAGGCTGTATTAGTGGTGTGACAGACTGTACTAGTGGTGTGACAGGCTGTATTAGTGGTGTGACAGGCTGTCTAGTGGTGTGACAGGCTGTCTTGTGGTGTGACAGGCTGTACTAGTGGTGTGACAGACTCTATTAGTGGTGTGACAGACTGTATTAGTGGTGTGACAGGCTGTCTAGTGGTGTGACAGGCTGTCTTGTGGTGTGACGGGCTGTACTAGTGGTGTGACAGACTGTATTAGTGGTGTGACAGACTGTATTAGTGGTGCGACAGACTGTACTAGTGGTGTGACAGACTGTATTAGTGGTGTTAAGACTGTATTAGTGGTGTATTAGTGCTGTGACAGACTGTATTAGTGGTGTAACAGACTGTACTAGTGGTGTGGCAGGCTGTATTAGTGGTGTGACAGACTGTACTAGTGGTGTGACAGGCTGTACTAGTGGTGTGACAGGCTGTATTAGTGGTGTGACAGACTGTATTAGTGGTGTGACAGACTGTATTAGTGGTGTGACAGGCTGTACTAGTGGTGTGACAGGCTGTACTAGTGGTGTGACAGACTGTATTAGTGGTGTGACAGACTGTATTGTGTGACAGACTGCATTGTGTGACAGATTGTATTAGTGGTGTGACAGATTGTATTAGTGGTGTGACAGACTGTATTAGTGGTGTGACAGACTGTATTAGTGGTGTGACAGACTGTACTAGTGGTGTGACAGACTGTATTAGTGGTGTGACAGACTGTATTAGTGGTGTGACAGACTATTAGTGGTGTGACAGACTGTATTAGTGGTGTGACAGACTGTATTAGTGGTGTGACAGGCTGTCTAGTGGTGTGACAGGCTGTCTTGTGGTGTGACAGGCTGTACTAGTGGTGTGACAGACTGTATTAGTGGTGTGACAGACTGTATTAGTGGTGCGACAGACTGTACTAGTGGTGTGACAGACTGTATTAGTGGTGTGACAGACTGCATTGTGTGACATACTGTATTAGTGGTGTGACAGGCTGTACTAGTGGTGTGACAGACTCTATTAGTGGTGTGACAGACTCTATTAGTGGTGTGACAGACTGTACTAGTGGTGTGACAGGCTGTATTAGTGGTGTGTGTGTGTGTGTGTGCGTGTGTGTGAGCATGTGTGTGAGCATGTGTGTGAGCCTGCGTGTGTGTGTGAGCGTGTGTGTGTGTGTGTGTGAGCGTGTGTGTGAGAGTGCGCGTGTATGTCTGCATGAAGAAGCCCTGTGTGACTAAAGCACAGCTATACTGTGAAACATCAGGGTATGTTCCCAGTATTATAGATTATAAATGGCATTATGGGTGCAGGACATGGCCAAAACATCTAATAGCGATTTATTTGACCTTTGATTCTAGATCCAAACACTTTAAACTGTTGGAATGATAGAAATAGAACTATAATTATAATGTTATGAATGGAATACGGGGAGCTCTTGGAATGGAATACGGGGAGCTCTTGGAATGGAATACAGGGAGCTCTTGGAATGGAATACAGGGAGCTCTTGGAATGGAATACAGGGAGCTCTTGGAATGGAATACAGGGAGCTCTTGGAATGGAATACGGGGAGCTCTTGGAATGGAATACGGGGAGCTCTTGGAATGGAATACAGGGAGCTCTTGGAATGGAATACAGGGAGCTCTTGGAATGGAATACAGGGAGCTCTTGGAATGGAATACAGGGAGCTCTTGGAATGGAATACAGGGAGCTCTTGGAATGGAATACAGGGAGCTCTTGGAATGGAATACAGGGAGCTCTTGGAATGGAACACGGGGAGCTCTTGGAATGGAATACTGGGAGCTCTTGGAATGGAATACAGGGAGCTCTTGGAATGGAATACAGGGAGCTCTTGGAATGGAATACAGGGAGCTCTTGGAATGCACTTCTGTTGGCATGACAACAAATGAAAAAGTAAGGGAGGAGATAGTTGTGACAGAGTAGAAATGATAGGTACATTCAGACAAAGTTTTACATTTTTTAATGTTATTTTCCTTTTCCTCAAGCTGTTGCCCAACAATGCTGACATACTCTACCACTGGTGCTGGCCTTTATTAAAGAAAAGTTGTACGAGCAAGATTTTCCCTATCTCAGTGGATTTTGCTAGCCAGCTAGCTAGCTATCTAGTATTGCAGCAAAATTACAAACTATGTTATGAACATCGTTTGTGTGAGCCTTGCACCTGTACAGTCGTGGCCAAAAGTTTTGAGAATGACACAAATATTAATTTTCACAAAGTCTGCTGCCTCAGTTTGTATGATGGCAATTTGCATATACTCCAGAATGTTTTGAAGAGTGATCAGATGAATTGCAATTAATTGCAAAGATACTCTGCCATGCAAATGAACTAAATCCCCCCCAAAACATTTCCACTGCATTTCAGCCCTGCCACAAAAGGACCAGCTGACATCAAGTTAGTGATTCTTTCGTTAACACAGGTGTTGACGAGGACAAGGCTGGAGATCACTCTGTCATGCTGATTGAGTTCGAATAACAGACTGGAAGCTTCAAAAGGGGGGGGGGTGGTGCTTGGAATCATTGTTCTTCCTCTGTCAACCATGGTTACTTGCGAGGAAACACGTGCCGTCATCATTGCTTTGCACAAAAAGGGCTTCACAGGCAAGGATATTGCTGCCAGTAAGATTGCACCTAAATCAACCTTTTATCGGATCATCAAGAACTTCAAGGAAAGCGGTTCAATTGTGAAGAAGGATTCAGGGCACCCAAGAAAGTCCAGCAAGAGCCAGGACCGTCTCCTAAAGTTAATTCAGCTGCGGGATCGGGGCACCACCAGTACAGAGCTTTGCTCAGGAATGGCAGCAGGCAGGTGTGAGTGCATCTGCACGCACAGTGAGGCGAAGACTTTTGGAGGAAGGTCTGGTGTCAAGAAGGGCAGCAAAGAAGCCACTTCTCTCCAGGAAAAACATCAGGGACAGACTGATATTCTGTAAAAGGTACAGGGATTGGACTGCTGAGGACTGGGGTAAAATTATTTTCTCTGATGTATCCCTTTTCCGATTGTTTGGGGCATCCGAAAAAAAGCTTGTCCGGAGAAGACAAGGTGAGCACTACCATCAGTCCTGTGTCATGCCAACAGTAAAGCATCCTGAGACCATTCATGTGTGGGGTTGCTTCTCAGCCATGGGAGTGGGCTGGCTCACAATTTTGCCTAAGAACACAGCCATGAATAAAGAATGGTACCAACACATCCTCTGAGAGCAAATTCTCCCACCATCCAGGAACAATGCCTTTTCCAGCATGATGGAGCACCTTGCCATAAGGCAAAAGGGATAACTAAGTGGCTCGGGGAACAAAACATCAATATTTTGGGTCCATGGCCAGGAAACTCCCCAGACCTTAATCCCATTGAGAACTTGTGTTCAATCCTCAAGAGGCGGGTGGACAAACGAAATCCCCAAAATTCTGACATACTCCAAGCATTGATTATGCAAGAATGGGCTGCCATCAGTCAGGATGTGGTCCAGAAGTTAATTGACAGCATGCCAGGGCGGATTGCAGAGGTCTTAAAAAAGAAGGGTCAACACTGCAAATATTGACTCTCTGCATCAACTTCATGTAATTGTCAATAAAAGCCATTGACACTTATGAAATGCTTGTAATTATACTTCAGTATTCCATAGTAACATCTGACAAAAATATCTAAAGACACTGAAGCAGCAGACTTTGTGAAAATTAATATTTGTGTCGTTCTCAAAACTTTTGGCCACGACTGTACATGTCCACTGTCTGTTTCTCTCATGTAAGAAGAATCCAGTGTTTTTCCTCTCTTGTCACGCGGCCAAAGACAGTGTCACCTGAGAGAGACCAGTTTTTTTTGGTCCATCCTGTTCTTTTCGTATCTTTCAAAAGGGCACAGCTGTGTGGAGATATGAAGAAAACAGAGGTTAGCTTGAGCATCAGCGACAAGGAGTAACACAACTGGTGTTATCATTTGTTTGTCCGCTATGTTCCCATCATGATCTCACACACCTGCCAAACTGCCTCATAGAGGTTGTGTTTTCCTATAAAGGCTGAGACCCAACTCTTGTTTGTTATGCTCTTGACTGTTGCACCTGTTGCGCGATTGTTTACTAGCTCCATTTTTGCTAATCTTATAATGGTTTGCAAATCTTCCTTTGTGGTTAGAATTTCCATGACACTGACTCTCTCGGTCCAGCCATCATACATAAACTCAAGTACTTTTGTTCAACCGACCTAGAATACCTCACAATCCAATGCCGACCGTATTATCTCCCAAGAGAATTCTCTTTGGTTATAGACACTGCTGTGTATATTCCCCCTCAAGCCGATACCACAACGGCACTCAAGGAACTTCACTGGACTTTATGTAAACTGGAAACCACATATCCTGAGGCTGCATTTATTGTAGCTGGGGATTTTAACAAAGCAAATTTGAGGAAAAGGCTGCCTAAATTCTGTCAGCATATCGACTGTAGGACTCGCGCTCTGAAAAACACTTGACCATTGTTACTCTAACTTCCGCAATGCCTACATTTCCCTCCCCCGCCCTCCTTTCGGCAAATCTGACCACGACTCCATTTTGCTCATCCCTTCCTATAGGCAGAAACTCAAACAGGAAGTACCCGTGCTAAGGACTACTCAACGCTGGTCTGACAAATCGGAATCATGCGGACTGGGATATGTTCCGGGTAGCTTCCGAGAATAATATTGACGTGTACACTGAGACGGTTACTGAGTTCATCAAGAATGAGATGTTGTTCCCACTGTGACTATTAAAACTTACCCTAGCCAGAAGCCATGGATAGATGGCAGCATTCACACAAAACTGAAAGCGCAAACCACTGCGTTTAACCATGGCAAAGTGACTGGGAATATGGCCGAATACAAACAGAGTAGTCATTCCCTCTGTAAGGCAATCAAACAATCAAAACATCAGCATAGAGACAAAGTGAAGTCGCAATTCAACGGTTCAGACACAAGATGTATGTGTCAGGGTCTACAGTCAATGTATGTGTCAGGGTCTACAGACAATGTATGAGTCAGGGTCTACAGACAATGTATGAGTCAGGGTCTACAGACAATGTATGAGTCAGGGTCTACAGACAATGTATGAGTCAGGGTCTACAGACAATCACAGATTACAAAGGGAAAACCAGACACGTCGGGGACATCAACGTCTTGCTTCCGGACAAACTAAACACCTTCTTCGCCCGTTTTGATGATTATACAGTGCCACCGACGCAGCCCGCTACCAAAGACTGTGGACTCTCCTTCTCTGTGACCGACAAGAGTAAGACATTTAAACGTGTTAATCCTCGCAAGGCTGCCAGCCCAGAAGGCATCCCTACCCGCGTCTTCAGAGCATGCACAGACCAGCTGGCTGGTGTGTTTACGGACATATTCAATCTCTTCAGGAAACAGCAGAGGGAGCACCCCCCTACCCACATCGACGGCACAGCAGTGACGGTGGAAGTTTTAAGTTCCTCTGCGTACACATCACTGACGAACTGAAATGGTCCACCCACACAGACAGATTGGCAAAGAAGGCGCAACAGAGTGCCTTCTTCAACCTCCGGAGGCTGAAGAAATTTGGCTTGTCACCTAAAACCCTGACAAACCTTTACAGATGCACAATTGAGAGCATCCTGTCAGCCTGTTACGGTAACTGCACCGCCCGCAACTGCAGGGCTCTCCAAAAGGTGGTGCGGTCTGCCTCTACGCATCACCGGGGCAAACAACCTGCCCCCCCCAGGACACCTACAGCACCCAATGTCATAGAAAGGCCATAGAGATCATCGAGGACAACAACTACCCGAGCCACTGCCTGTTCACCCCGCTATCATTCAGAAGGCGAGGTCAGTACAAGTGCAATCAAACTGGGACCGAGAGAATGAAAAACAGCTTCTATCTGAAGGCAATCAGACTGTTAAATAGCCGTCTCTGGCCACCTGGTTACTCAACCCTGCACCTTAGGCGCTGATACCCTATATACATAGACATGGAATCACTGGTCACTTTAATAATGGAACACTGGTCACTTTAATAAAGTTTACATACTGCTTTACTCATCTCATATGTATATACTGTATTCTATTCTACTGTATTTTAGTCAATTCCACTCCGACTTTGCTTGTCCTAACATTGATATATTTCTCAATTCCATTCTTTTTCCTTTAGATTTGTGTGTTTTGCTGTGACTTGTTAGATATTACTGCGCTGTTGGAACTAGGAACACAAGATTTTTGCTACACCCGCAATAGCATCTGCTAAATGTGTGTATGTGACTAATACAATTTGATTTGATATACAGTACCTAGTAGTCAGCACTACTGATATACAGTACCTAGTAGTAGGCCCTACTGATATATAGTATCTAGTAGTCAGCCCTACTGATATATAGTATCTAGTAGTCAGCCCTACTGATATATAGTATCTAGTAGTCAGGCCTACTGATATATAGTATCTAGTAGTCAGCCCTACTGATATATAGTATCTAGTAGTCAGCCCTACTGATATATAGTATCCAGTAGTCAGCCCTACTGATATATAGTATCTAGTAGTCAGCCCTACTGATATATAGTATCTAGTAGTCAGCCCTACTGATATATAGTACCTAGTAGTCAGCCCTACTGATATATAGTATCTAGTAGTCAGCCCTACTGATATATAGTATCTAGTAGTCAGGCCTACTGATATATAGTATCTAGTAGTCAGCCCTACTGATATATAGTATCTAGTAGTCAGCCCTACTGATATATAGTATCTAGTAGTCAGCCCTACTGATATATAGTATCTAGTAGTCAGCCCTACTGATATATAGTATCTAGTAGTCAGCCCTACTGATATATAGTATCTAGTAGTCAACCCTACTGATATATAGTACCTAGTAGTAGGCCCTACTGATATATAGTATCTAGTAGTCAACCCTACTGATATATAGTATCTAGTAGTCAGCCCTACTGATATATAGTATCTAGTAGTCAGCCCTACTGATATATAGTATCTAGTAGTCAGCCCTACTGATATATAGTATCTAGTAGTCAGCCCTACTGATATATAGTATCTAGTAGTCAGCCCTACTGATATATAGTATCTAGTAGTCAGCCCTACTGATATATAGTATCTAGTAGTCAGCCCTACTGATATATAGTATTTAGTAGTCAGCCCTACTGATATATAGTATCTAGTAGTCAGCCCTACTGATATATAGTATCTAGTAGTCAGCCCTACTGATATATAGTATCTAGTAGTCAGCCCTACTGATATACAGTACCTAGTAGTCAGCCCTACTGATATATAGTATCTAGTAGTCAGCCCTACTGATATATAGTATCTAGTAGTCAGCCCTACTGATATATAGTATCTAGTAGTCAGCCCTACTGATATATAGTATCTAGTAGTCAGCCCTACTGATATATAGTATCTAGTAGTCAGCCCTACTGATATATAGATATATAGTATCTAGTAGTCAGCCCTACTGATATATAGTATCTAGTAGTCAGCCCTACTGATATATAGTATCTAGTAGTCAGCCCTACTGATATATAGTATCTAGTAGTCAGCCCTACTGATATATAGTATCTAGTAGTCAGCCCTACTGATATATAGTATCTAGTAGTCAGCCCTACTGATATACAGTATCTAGTAGTCAGCCCTACTGATATATAGTATCTAGTAGTCAGCCCTACTGATATATAGTATCTAGTAGTCAGCCCTACTGATATATAGTATCTAGTAGTCAGCCCTACTGATATACAGTACCTAGTAGTCAGCCCTACTGATATATAGTATCTAGTAGTCAGCCCTACTGATATATAGTATCTAGTAGTCAGCCCTACTGATATATAGTATCTAGTAGTCAGCCCTACTGATATATAGTATCTAGTAGTCAGCCCTACTGATATATAGTATCTAGTAGTCAGCCCTACTGATATATAGTATCTAGTAGTCAGCCCTACTGATATATAGTACCTAGTAGTCAGCCCTACTGATATATAGTATCTAGTAGTCAGCCCTACTGATATATAGTATCTAGTAGTCAGCCCTACTGATATATAGTATCTAGTAGTCAGCCCTACTGATATATAGTATCTAGTAGTCAGCCCTACTGATATATAGTATCTAGTAGTCAGCCCTACTGATATATAGTATCTAGTAGTCAGCCCTACTGATATATAGTATCTAGTAGTCAGCCCTACTGATATACAGTATCTAGTAGTCAGCCCTACTGATATATAGTATCTAGTAGTCAGCCCTACTGATATACAGTATCTAGTAGTCAGCCCTACTGATATATAGTATCTAGTAGTCAGCCCTACTGATATATAGTATCTAGTAGTCAGCCCTACTGATATACAGTACCTTGCAAATTTTTCAGTCTCTGGATTTCTTCACATGTTGTTGTGTTACAAAGTGGGATTATAATTCAATTGTCATTTTTTTTGTCAATGATCTACACAAAATGTTCTCTAATGTCAAAGTGGGATTCTAATATTTGAGTTTTTATAGATAAAAAAAATGTAAATAATAAATATAGTTGTTACATAAGTTTTCAACTCCCTGAGTCAACTATTGTTAGAATCACATTTGCCCACTATTCCTTTTGATAATTCTTCAAGCGATGTCAAGGTGTTGTGGATCATGGCTGGACACTCTTACCATCAAAGCTGTAACTGGTCTTTGTAGTTGAGTTGTCCGGCTGATTTGTCCCGTACCATTTGTGAGCTGCACAATCCGACAACATCGCTCTCAAGTCTAACAAAATCGAAATACTATATATTTTGACAGGCTCTCCAGTTGTGGTCAAGCCTGGCTATCATCCGAGCATTGATATTGTCCAGTATGTTGTAATAGATTCTCCCCCTCTCTACACTGATCGGCTGTTTACTCAAGCTCTGTCAAGGTGTTGGGGATTATGGCTACAGTCTTGCCATAGTATTTCAGTGATTTAAAGTGATTTAAGTCAAAACTGTAACTTGGACATTCCGGAACATTCACCATATTCTTGTTAAGCCACTACACCGTAGATTTTTCCTTTTGTTAAAGGTTATTGTCCTGCTGAAAGGTGAATTCCCATGCCAGTGTCTGGTTTAAATCAGACTGAGGCAGGTTTTCCTCTAGGATTTTGCCTGTGTTTAGCTCCATCCCATTTCTTTTTATCCTGAAAACTCTCCAGTATTTGCCAATGTCAAGAATACCCATAACATGATGCAGCTACCACTTTGCTTGAAAATAAGGAGGCAGTTACTCAATGATGTGTTGTATTGGAAAACAAAATGCTTTTCATTTAGGCCAAAACGTATCTTCATTTGCTGCGTTTTTCTACACTATTACTGTAGTGCCTTGTTGCATACAGTTCCGTGTTTTGCCAGACCCAATTCATTGCTTTTCTGCTCGAATCGCTTCCTGTAGCTAGCTGTAAAACATACGTCATCCTGATCAGCTTCCTGTAGCTAGCTGTAAAACATATGTCATCCTGATCAGCTTCCTGTAGCTAGCTGTAAAACATATGTCATCCTGATCAGCTTCCTGTAGCTAGCTGTAAAACGGAACCGCCAAAAATGGCGACAGATGACGTGTGACGATCTCTGTCTGTCCTCCGGCCTATCCGGTCTATCTCTGCTAGGTAAAGCTCCGCCTTATCTCAGCTCACTGGTCACGATAACAACATCCACCCGTAACACACGTTCCAGCAGGTGTATCTCACTGATCATCCCCAAAGCCAACACCTCATTTGGCCGCCTTTCCTTCCAGTTCTCTGCCGCCAGAGACTGGAACGAATTGCAAAAACCTCCTCATGCCTTTTGCACACAATGTATATAGACTTTCTTTTTTTTCTATTGTGTCATTGACTTGTTTATTGTGTTATTGGCTTGCTTATTGTTTACTCCATGTGTAACTCTGGGTTGTTGTCTGTGTCACACTGCTTTGCTTTATCTTGGCCAGGTCGCAGTTGTAAATGAGAACTTGTTCTCAACTGGCCTAC
>NC_068448.1:2504013-2534013 GCF_023373465.1 Oncorhynchus keta | reverse complement strand
CTGAGGTTCTGATTGAACCAGTACTGACTGATTCTGATTGAACCAGTACTGACTGAGGTTCTGATTGAACCAGTACTGACTGAGGTTCTGATTGAACCAGTACTGACTGAGGTTCTGATTGAACCAGTACTGACTGAGGTTCTGATTGAACCAGTACTGACTGAGGTTCTGATTGAACCAGTACTGACTGAGGTTCTGATTGAACCAGTACTGACTGAGGTTCTGATTGAACCAGTACTGACTGAGGTTCTGATTGAACCAGTACTGACTGAGGTTCTGATTGAACCAGTACTGACTGAGGTTCTGATTGAACCAGTACTGACTGAGGTTCTGATTGAACAGATACTGACTGAGGTTCTGATTGAACCAGTACTGACTGAGGTTCTGATTGAACCAGTACTGACTGAGGTTCTGATTGAACCAGTACTGACTGAGGTTCTGATTGAACCAGTACTGACTGAGGTTCTGATTGAACCAGTACTGACTGAGGTTCTGATTGAACCAGTACTGACTGAGGTTCTGATTGAACAGATACTGACTGAGGTTCTGATTGAACCAGTACTGACTGAGGTTCTGATTGAACCAGTACTGACTGAGGTTCTGATTGAACCAGTACTGACTGAGGTTCTGATTGAACCAGTACTGACTGAGGTTCTGATTGAACCAGTACTGACTGAGGTTCTGATTGAACCAGTACTGACTGAGGTTCTGATTGAACCAGTTCTGACTGAGGTTCTGATTGAACCAGTACTGACTGAGGTTCTGATTGAACCAGTACTGACTGACTGAACCGGTTCTGATTGAACCAGTACTGACTGAGGTTCTGATTGAACCAGTACTGACTGAGGTTCTGATTGAACCAGTACTGACTGAGGTTCTGATTGAACCAGTACTGACTGAGGTTCTGATTGAACCAGTACTGACTGAGGTTCTGATTGAACCAGTACTGACTGAGGTTCTGATTGAACCAGTACTGACTGAGGTTCTGGAGGTATGGAGGTATTTTGTAGGTATGGAGGTATTTTGTAGGTATGGAGGTATTTTGTAGGTATGGAGGTATGGAGGTATGGAGGTATTTTGTAGGTATGGAGGTATGGAGGTATTTTGTAGGTATGGAGGTATTTTGTAGGTATGGAGGTATGGAGGTATTTTGTAGGTATGGAGGTGTAGGTATGGAGGTATGGAGGTATTTTGTAGGTATGGAGGTATGGAGGTATTTTGTAGGTATGGAGGTATGGAGGTATTTTGTAGGTATGGAGGTATTTTGTAGGTATGGAGGTATGGAGGTATTTTGTAGGTATGGAGGTATGGAGGTATTTTGTAGGTATGGAGGTATGGAGGTATTTTGTAGGTATGGAGGTATGGTATTTTGTAGGTATGGAGGTATTTTGTAGGTATGGAGGTATGGAGGAGGTATTTTGTAGGTATGGAGGTATGGAGGTATTTTGTAGGTATGGAGGTATTTTGTAGGTATGGAGGTATGGAGGTATTTTGTAGGTATGGAGGTATGGAGGTATTTTGTAGGTATGGAGGTATGGAGGTATTTTGTAGGTATGGAGGTATTTTGTAGGTATGGAGGTATGGAGGTATTTTGGAGGTATGGAGGTATGGAGGTATTTTGTAGGTATGGAGGTATGGAGGTATTTTGTAGGTATGGAGGTATGGAGGTATTTTGTAGGTATGGAGGTATGGAGGTATTTTGTAGGTATGGAGGTATTTTGTAGGTATGGAGGTATTTTGTAGGTATGAAGGTATTTTGTAGGTATGGAGGTATGCAGGTATGGAGGTGTTTTGTAGGTATGGAGGTATGGAGGTATTTTGTAGGTATGGAGGTATGGAGGTGTTTTGTAGGTATGGAGGTATGGAGGTATTTTGTAGGTATGGAGGTATGGAGGTATGCAGGTATGGAGGTGTTTTGTAGGTATGGAGGTATGGAGGTATTTTGTAGGTATGGAGGTATTTTGTAGGTATGGAGGTATGGAGGTATTTTGTAGGTATGGAGGTATGGAGGTATTTTGTAGGTATGGAGGTATTTTGTAGTTATGGAGGTATGGAGGTATTTTGTAGGTATGGAGGTATGGAGGTTTTTTTAGGTATGGAGGTATGGAGGTATTTTGTACGTGTGGAGGTATGGAGGTATTTTGTAGGTATGGAGGTATGGAGTTTTTTTTTAGGTATGGAGGTATTTTGTACGTGTGGAGGTATGGAGGTATTTTGTGCAGCAGCTGTAAGAATGCATCTATATGTGGTGAAGCCCCCCAGAATCTCACTCTGATTAGAATGAATCAGATGAGAAACACAATGAGACCGTTGACCTGCATCATCCCCACCGCTCTCTCTCTCTCTCTCTCTCTCTCTCTCTCTCTCTCTCTCTCTCTCTCTCTCTCTCTCTCTCTCATTGTCATTGTCATGCTGAAACAGGAAAGGGCCTTCCCCAAACTGAATCATCTAGAATGTCATTGTATGCTGTAGCGTTGAGATTTCCCTTCACTGGAACTAAGGGGCCTGAACCATGAAAAACAGTCCCAGACCATTATTCCTCATCCACCAAACTTTACACTTGGCACTATGCGTTGGGGGAGGAAGCAAGCGTTCTCCTGGCATCCGCCAAACCCAGATTTGTCCGTCGGACTCCCAGATAGTGAAGCGTGATTCATCACTCCAGAGATCGCCTTCCCACTGCTCCAGAGTCCAATGGCGGCGAGCTTTACACCACTCCAGCCAATGCCTGGCATTGCATATGGTGATCTTAGGCTTGTGTGCTGCTGCTAGTCCATGGAAACTTCATTTCATGAATCTCCCGACGGATCAGTTCTTTGTGCTGACGTTGCTTCCAAGAGGCGGTTTGGAACTCGGTAGTGAGTGTTGCAACCGAGGACAGAAGATGTTTTACTGGCTACGCGCTTCAGCACGGTGCGGTCCCATTCTGTGAGCTTGTGTGGTCTGCCACTTCGCGGCTGAGCCGTTGTTGCTCCTAGACGTTTCCACTACAGTCGACCTGGGCAGCTCTAGCAGGGCAGAAATGTGAAAAACTGACTTGTTGGTAAGGTGGCATCCTATGACTGGGCTGTTGAATGTCACTGAGCTCTTCAGTAAGGCCTTTTTCTACTGCCAATGTTTGTCTATGGAGATTGCACCAACGGGTGTGGCTGAAATAGCCAAATCCACTCATTTGAAGGGATGTCCACATACTTCTGTATATATAGTGTACCACTGTCTATGGATTTGACATGGATCACTTTTCTCCACTTCCATCCTTGTCAAATAGAGTGACAAGGTCAGACATTTGAAATGACAGTTTAAGTCATTAGTCTTCTATCCTTTTTTTATTTTTTATTTAATTTTTTTATTTCACCTTTATTTAACCAGGTAGGCTAGTTGAGAACACCTTTATTTAACCAGGTAGGCTAGTTGAGAACACCTTTATGTAACCAGGTAGGCTAGTTGAGAACACCTTTATTTAACCAGGTAGGCTAGTTGAGAACACCTTTATTTAACCAGATAGGCTAGTTGAGAACACCTTTATTTAACCAGGTAGGCTAGTTGAGAACACCTTTATTTAACCAGGTAGGCTAGTTAACACCTTTATTTAACCAGGTAGGCTAGTTGAGAACACCTTTATTTAACCAGGTAGGCTAGTTGAGAACACCTTTATTTAACCAGGTAGGCTAGTTGAGAACACCTTTATTTAACCAGGTAGGCTAGTTGAGAACACCTTTATTAACCAGGTAAGCTAGTTGAGAACACCTTTATTTAACCAGGTAGGCTAGTTGAGAACACCTTTATTTAACCAGGTAGGCCAGTTGAGAACACCTTTATTTAACCAGGTAGGCTAGTTGAGAACACCTTTATTTAACCAGGTAGGCTAGTTGAGAACACCTTTATTTAACCAGGTAGGCCAGTTGAGAACACCTTTATTTAACCAGGTAGGCTAGTTGAGAACAAGTTCTCATTTGCAACTGCGACCTGGCCAAGATAAAGCATAGCAGTGTGAACAGACAACACAGAGTTACACATGGAGTAAACAATGAGCAAGTCAATAACACAGTAGAAAAAAAAGAGAGTCTATATACATTGTGTGCAAAGGGCATGAGGAGGTAGGCGAATAATTACAATTTTGCAGATTAACACTGGAGTGATAAATGGTCATATACAGGTAGAGATATTGGTGTGCAAAAGAGCAGAAAAGAAAATAAATAAAAACAGTATGGGGATGAGGTAGGTGAAAATGGGTGGGCTATTTACCAATAGGTTATGTACAGCTGCAGCGATAGGTTAGCTGCTCAGATAGCTGATGTTTGAAGTTGGTGAGGGAGATAAAAGTCTCCAACTTCAGCGATTTTTGCAATTCGTTCCAGTCACAGGCAGCAGAGAACTGGAACGAAAGGCGGCCAAATGAGGTGTTGGCTTTAGGGATGATCAGTGAGATACACCTGCTGGAGCGCGTGCTACGGATGGGTGTTGCCATTGTGACCAGTGAACTGAGATAAGGCGGAGCTTTACCTAGCATGGACTTGTAGATGACCTGGAGCCAGTGGGTCTGGCGACGAATATGTAGCGAGGGCCAGCCGACTAGAGCATACAGGTCGCAGTGGTGGGTAGTATATGGTGCTTTAGTGACAAAACGGATGGCACTGTGATAAACTGCATCCAGTTTGCTGAGTAGAGTGTTGGAAGCCATTTTGTAGATGACATTGCCGAAGTCGAGGATCGGTAGGATAGTCAGTTTTACTAGGGTAAGCTTGGCGGCGTGAGTGAAGGAGGCTTCGGCCTCACACTGTCTCTAATGTCTCTCTTCAGTCTTCAGTAAATGTATGACTTTGCAAAAAGCCAAAGTGGGTCGATCTCCCATCGAGTAGTATTCATTTGGTTATTCTCTATTTCCCCTCTATTGTAGAAAACCCACCACCTCCTCGTCAGCAGTCTGCCTGCGAACATCAGGTCACACACACACACACACACACAGACGCACGCACACACATACGCACACACTCACACACGCACACACACACGCACACACACAGACGCACGCACACACACACACACACGCACACGCACACACACAGACGCACACACACTCACACACGCACACACACACACACACGCACACGCACACACACAGACGCACGCACGCACGCACGCACGCAGACGCACGCACGCACACACACACACACACACACACACACACACACACACACACACACACACACGCACACACACACACAGACGCACACACACATGCACACACACACACACACACACACGCACACGCACACGCCCACACGCAGACGCACGCACACACACACACAGACACACACACGCACACACACACACACACACACACACGCCCACATGCACACACACAGACGCACGCACACACACACACAGACACACACACGCACACACACACACACGCACACACACGCACACGCACACACGCCCACACGCACACACACACAGACGCACGCACACACACACACGCACACACACACGCACACACACACACACACACACACACACACACACACACACACACACACACACACACACACACACACACACACACACACACACACACACACACACACACACACCCACACAGCCCCTGGATGACTGCTGGTTTTACACAATACAGCTCTGTATATAACCTACTAAATCAAGTTTCAATGTTTATTCGCCATGTGCACAGGATATAACACGTAAAACGGTGAAATTCTTGAGAGCACTTTCCCAACAACGCAGTGATAATAATAATATGGTCTGATCCTGAATGGTTGGCTGGAATGCAGTTTTAACCAATCAGCATTCAGGATTAGACCCACCTGTTGTATATTATTATTATTTTTTTTAATTTGACCTTTATTTTACTAGGCAAGTCAGTTAAGAACAAATTCTTATTTTCAATGACGGCCTATGAACAGTGTTCAGGGGCAGAACGACAGATTGTGTACCTTGTCAGCTCGGGGATTTGAACTTACAACCTTTCGGTTACTATTCCAATGCTCTAACCACTAGGCTATGAAATACAAAGCAAAACCAGGCTACCTAAATACGGTTCCCAATCAGAGACAACGAGAATCACCTGACTCTGATTGAGAACCGCCTCAGGCAGCCAAGCCTATACAACACCCCTACTCAGCCGCAATCCCAATAATACAAAAACCCCAATACGAAATACAACAACATAAACCCATGTCACACCCTGGCCTGACCAAATATATAACGAAAACACAAAACACAATGACCAAGGCGTGACAACCTGTCCGAATGCATACTGTAAAGTTTGGTGGAGGAGGAATAATGTGACAGTGACAAGGGTGGTTTGTGTAGTTTTGTATTGTCTAGTTTTTTGTTGTTGTGTGTTTATGGGGTTTTTCCAGTCTAGGTGTTTATATGTCTATGGTTGTCTAGATTGGTTCTCAATCAGAGGCAGCTGTTTATCGTCGTCTCTGATTGGGGGACCATATTTAGGCAGCCATATTCCTTGGATAGTTTGTGGGTTGTTATTCTATATTTAGTTGCCTGTTCTGCACTATTGCTTCACGGTTCGTTTGGTTGTTTTGTTCAGTGTTCTCTCTTTATTAAAGAGTCAACTTACCACGCTGCGCCTTGGTCTTATCGTTATAATCCTAAAACAGGGAATTTGTGGAAAAACTGAGTTTAAATGTATTTGGCTCAGGTGTATGTTAACTTCTGACTTCAACTGTACATGAAGTTTGAAAAGTCCAGCATTGAACATTACTCAGGACTGTGAATAGTGTAGCTTGTCCCTGAGCTGGAGGACCAATGGCTCTTGCTCTCTCTTCCTGCTGGAGGTACTGTGAATAGTGTTACAGGACACGACATAAAGTGTGAATAAATAGCTTATTAAGAACCAAAATGATTTGAACTAGTCCAACCTGAGACTTAAGGCACCAGGCACCAGTCCTCTTCTGTTCCCATGGAGACCGGGGCTCGATTACAACCTGTTATCAATGGTACATTTCGTGGCTGATCTTTCACATGTGTCAAAGACCTGACTGAGCCCAGCACTGTGCGGTGTGGCTTTTTGTTGTTGTGTGGTGGGTGTACTGAGGAAAACATGTAACTTGGTTTGAAAAGAAAGGGGCACTTTCAATGTCTTTAGTTTGTGTTGGGGGTTCATCAAAGGTAAAGTGTTTCTTGGTGTCATGTCTTCTCCAGTCTATTGAACACAGCACCTTGGATATCAACCTTTCAAAGTTTGCCTTAGTGGGAGCAACCATCGCATTCTATAGGAGTGACCTTACTGAGTAAAGTATTTGTCATCGTCACTGGTTACCACAGTCACAGAGTCATGATTATTGCTAAACCTAAGCCCCATTTCCACAATGTATCTTCTTAAAATGTGATTTTGAACGGAACCCTAACTAATGAAGGTGAAGTTTGATGCATTGTCCTTCTGTGCATTTGGGCGGAAGTGTCTGGGTACGAGATGAGGTGTGATCAACATGACATCACTTCAGAGAGTCTACAGCACAACATGTCACCCTTTATATAAACACATGTTTATATTATATAGATTTGGTCCTCGGGTCCTCGAAAGGTTCTACAGCTGCACCATCGAGAGCATCCTGACTGGTTGCATCACAGCCTGGTATGGCAGCACGGGCCTCCACACTACCCGACAGAGGGTAGTCCTATCCATGACCTCTACCAGGCGGTGTCAGTAAAGGCCCCAAAATTGTCAGACCCCAGTCACCCCAGTCATAGTCTGTTCTCTCTACTACCTGAGCTCCAAGTCTAGGTCCAAAAGGCTTCTAAACAGCTTCTACCCCCTAACCATAAGACTCTGTCAAATGGCTACCCGGACTATTTGCATTGCCCCGCCCCTGTATATAGTCTCCACATTGACTCTGTACCAGTACCCCTGTATATAGTCTCCACATTGACTCTGTACAGGTTCAGCCTCCACATTGACTCTGTACTGGTAGCCCCTGTCCTCCACTACTCTGTACCGGTACCCCTGTATATAGCACATTGACTCTGTACCGGTACCCCTGTATATAGTCTCCACATTGACTCTGTACTACCCCCTGTATATAGCACATTGACTCTGTTGTATTCCAGACTCTGTATGTTGTAGCACATTGACTCTGTACCGGTCTATATAGCCTCCACATTGACTCTGTACAGGTACCCCTGTATATAGCCTCCACATTGACTCTGTACCGGTACCCCTGAATATAGCCTCACTATTGTTATTTTACTGCTGCTCTTTAATTATTTGTTACATTTATTTATTTAGGTATTTTTCTTAACTATTTTTCTTAAAACTTGATTAGGTGTGTAAGTGAGGTCTACTACACCTGTTGTATTCAGCATTTCACTGTAAGGTCTATCTATATACCTGTTGTATTCAGCATTTCACTGTAAGGTCTACTACACCTGTTGTATTCAGCATTTCATCTGAGGTCTACTACACCTGTTGTATTCAGCATTTCACTGTAAGGTCTACTACACCTGTTGTATTCGGCATTTCACTGTGAGGTCTACTACACCTGTTGTATTCAGCATTTCACTGTGAGGTCTACTACACCTGTTGTATTCAGCATTTCACTGTGAGGTCTACTACACCTGTTGTATTCAGCATTTCACTGTAAGGTCTACTACACCTGTTATATTCAGCATTTCACTGTGATGTCTACTACACCTGTTGTATTCATCATTTCACTGTAAGGTCTACTACACCTGTTGTATTCAGCATTTCACTGTAAGGTCTACTACACCTGTTGTATTCAGCATTTCACTGTAAGGTCTACTACACCTGTTGTATTCAGCATTTCACTGTAAGGTCTACTACACCTGTTGTATTCAGCATTTCACTGTAAGGTCTACTACACCTGTTGTATTCAGCATTTCACTGTACGGTCTACTACACCTGTTGTATTCAGCATTTCACTGTAAGGTCTACTACACCTGTTGTATTCAGCATTTCACTGTAAGGTCTACTACACCTGTTGTATTCAGCATTTCACTGTAAGGTCTACTACACCTGTTGTATTCAGCATTTCACTGTAAGGTCTACTACACCTGTTGTATTCAGCATTTCACTGTGAGGTCTACTACACCTGTTGTATTCAGCATTTCACTGTAAGGTCTACTACACCTGTTGTATTCAGCATTTCACTGTAAGGTCTACTACACCTGTTGTATTCAGCATTTCACTGTGAGGTCTACTACACCTGTTGTATTCAGCATTTCACTGTAAGGTCTACTACACCTGTTGTATTCAGCATTTCACTGTAAGGTCTACTACACCTGTTGTATTCAGCATTTCACTGTGAGGTCTACTACACCTGTTGTATTCAGCATTTCACTGTGAGGTCTACTACACCTGTTGTATTCAGCATTTCACTGTGAGGTCTACTACACCTGTTGTATTCAGCATTACACTGTAAGGTCTACTACACCTGTTGTATTCAGCATTTCACTGTGAGGTCTACTACACCTGTTGTATTCAGCATTTCACTGTGAGGTCTCCTACACCTGTTGTAGTCAGCATTTCACTGTAAGGTCTACTAGACCTGTTGTATTCGGTGCATGTGACAAATAACATTTGATTTGATATGAGATATGAGGTGGAAAGGGACCAAATTATTAGGGTGAGGCACATGGGCTATTAACAGCTTACCACACAACATACACTTGGTATTACTTTCTTATCTACAGTATACACATCTCCCTGGCATATTACATCATTTATGCAGCAGCATACAAGACATTTTTGGACCTTGTTGTGTTGTGCTCACTTGAACAGGAAAGTGGTGCAGTGGTCCTTCGTGGGCAAATGACCCAGTTTTCTGGAACTCACTGAATCTGAGATTCCAGTTGATTTGAACACAGCAGAAGCCATGCTGGATTGACAGCATGGCCAATGTTGACTGTTTATCCTTTTAAGCTTGGAAAAAGAGACTCTTAACCCTAGACTAGACTTGGACCACACAGCCACTCCACTGAATAGCAGGCATGTCACTGATTCTTTCCAAACCACTCATTGTTGAATTTGTGATTTCCAATGTGTTGTGTAATGTTTATGTCCAATGTTCCATGAGCACCGATATGTTTTAGCTATAATTTCCCTTCATTCTTTCTCTTCATATGACAAGAATTAATAAGGATTTGCCAGTAGATTGTCGACTTGATTCATGATGACTTCTAGCTAAGATTGTGAAAGCTACTGTAGATATAACGTGATCTGTGGCCAATGACCTTGAGCCTTCTTGGATGGGCACTACTAATGTAACTCTATGGCAGCACCCAAAAGGGGCTTGAATTTTTGAGCTCTCCTTGTAGATTTTGTGGTGACGTAGTGTCCCCATGAGTGACAGAACACTGAGCCAATCACGGCGCAACTGGAGAACATTAACAACCCTTATATTCCGTATTTTCTGCTTGCTAGCCCCACCACTACTGAAAGCACTGAGCGAGGCTGAAACACCTGCAGTTTGGAGCTGCCTCACTAGCCAAAGCTATTTCAAACCAGCAACCTTTTGGTTACCGGCCCAAAGGTCCTTCCCACCAGGTTACCTGCCGCCGATGAGCTTCACTGATGTTTTCCTGAGCTTTCCAATACCCGGGCAGCCAACTGGGCAGCCACCTGGGCAGCCAACTGGGCAGCCAACTGGGCAGCCACTTGGGCAGCCAACTGGGCAGCCACCTGGGCAGCCACCTGGGCAGCCAACTGGGCAGCCACCTGGGCAGCCACCCGGGCAGCCACCCGGGCAGCCAACTGGGCAGCCAACTGGGCAGCCACCTGGGCAGCCAACTGGGCAGCCAACTGGGCAGCCACCTGGGCAGCCACCTGGGCAGCCACCTGGGCAGCCAACTGGGCAGCCACCTGGGCAGGGCCAACTGGGCAGCCACCTGGGCAGCCACCTGGGCAGCCACCTGGGCAGCCACCTGGGCAGCCACCTGGGCAGCCAACTGGGCAGCCACCTGGGCAGCCACCTGGGCAGCCACCTGGGCAGCCACCTGGGCAGTCAACTGGGCAGCCACCTGGGCAGCCACCTGGGCAGCCAACTGGGCAGCCACCTGGGCAGCCAACTGGGCAGCCACCTGGGCAGCCACCTGGGCAGCCACCTGGGCAGCCACCTGGGCAGCCAACTGGGCAGCCGACTGGGCAGCCACCTGGGCAGCCACCTGGGCAGCCACCTGGGCAGCCACCTGGGCAGTCAACTGGGCAGCCACCTGGGCAGCCAACTGGGCAGCCACCTGGGCAGCCACTTGGGCAGCCAACTGGGCAGCCAACTGGGCAGCCAACTGGGCAGCCACCTGGGCAGCCACCTGGGCAGCCAACTGGGCAGCCACCTGGGCAGCCACCTGGGCAGCCAACTGGGCAGCCACCTGGGCAGCCAACTGGGCAGCCAACTGGGCAGCCACCTGGGCAGCCAACTGGGCAGCCACCTGGGCAGCCAACTGGGCAGCCACCTGGGCAGCCACCTGGGCAGCCACCTGGGCAGCCAACTGGGCAGCCAACTGGGCAGCCAACTGGGCAGCCACCCGGGCAGCCAACTGGGCAGCCAACTGGGCAGCCACCTGGGCAGCCAACTGGGCAGCCAACTGGGCAGCCACTTGGGCAGCCAACTGGGCAGCCACCTGGGCAGCCAACTGGGCAAACTGGGCAGCCACTTGGGCAGCCACCTGGGCAGCCAACTGGGCAGCCAACTGGGCAGCCAACTGGGCAGCCAACTGGGCAGCCACCTGGGCAGCCAACTGGGCAGCCACCTGGGCAGCCACCTGGGCAGTCACCTGGGCAGCCAACTGGGCAGCCAACTGGGCAGCCAACTGGGCAGCCACCTGGGCAGCCACCTGGGCAGCCACCTGGGCAGCCAACTGGGCAGCCACCTGGGCAGCCACCTGGGCAGCCAACTGGGCAGCCAACTGGGCAGCCACCTGGGCAGCCACCTGGGCAGCCAACTGGGCAGCCACCTGGGCAGCCACCTGGGCAGCCACCTGGGCAGCCAACTGGGCAGCCACCTGGGCAGCCACCTGGGCAGCCAACTGGGCAGCCAACTGGGCAGCCAACTGGGCAGCCACCTGGGCAGCCACCTGGGCAGCCACCTGGGCAGCCAACTGGGCAGCCACCTGGGCAGCCACCTGGGCAGCCAACTGGGCAGCCACCTGGGCAGCCACCTGGGCAGCCACCTGGGCAGCCAACTGGGCAGCCACCTGGGCAGCCACCTGGGCAGCCACCTGGGCAGCCACCTGGGCAGCCAACTGGGCAGCCACCTGGGCAGCCACCTGGGCAGCCAACTGGGCAGCCAACTGGGCAGCCACCTGGGCAGCCAACTGGGCAGCCAACTGGGCAGCCAACTGGGCAGCCAACTGAATGTTCTGAGACTCTGGTGACGGCTCTGGTCCCTACTTGTCTCCCTGTCTCTCTGTCTCCCTGTCTCCCTGTCTCCCTGTCTCCCTGTCTCCCTGTCTCCCTGTCTCCCTGTCTCCCTGTCTCCCTGTCTCCCTGTCTCCCTGTCTCCCTGTCTCCCTGTCTCCCTGTCTCCCTGTCTCCCTGTCTCCCTGTCTCCCTGTCTCCCTGTCTCTCTGTCTCCCTGTCTCCCTGTCTCCCTCTGGCCCGTCCTCGTCCAGTCCAGTATTAAATACTCTACAATGTATGCGTTTATGTAACTGATGTCCTGGTTCCTCTGACCCGGGTTCCTCTCTAGGTTTCTTCCTATGTTCCTGCCTTTCTAGGGAGTGTTTCCATGGACACCGTGCTTCTACATCTTCATTGCTCTTTGGGGGTTTTAGGCTGGGTTTCTGTACAAGAGCTGCTCATGTAAAAAGTGGTTTATAAATACATTTGATTGATTGTCTTGACTATGTTTCTCTCTCTCAGTGACCTCCAGTACGAGGTATAATACTGTATACTCTATAACTTGTCTACCTATCATCTCCCCAGGCCCGTCCTCCTCCAGTCCTCGGCTGATGACTAAGAGCCTATCCCTGGAGCCTGGTGCTCACGGTGCATGCCTCGGGGCCCACGACGACGACTCAGACACCCAGACAGAGACCCCTCGCCTAAGCTCAGACCCCGGCCCTCAAACCTCCGGGCCACTGGGTCTGCAACCCCCCGGGGCCCTGCTGAACCCTGCTCGACACAGCTGTAACAGAGGAGACAATGGGAGTGGAACTCCTCAAGAAGTGCCCTCCACCGCCCTCAAGACACGCCCTCCCTTACCTGGGCCTAAACCACAAGGTAAATCAAAATCAATTCAAATGTTATTTGTCACATGCTTGATAAACAACAGGTGTGGACTAACAGTGAAATGCTTAGTTACAGGTCGTTCCCAACAATGTAGAGAGAAAGAAAATAGAGAAATAATAGAAAAGTAAAATCAAAATAATAAAAGTAGTATTTAATACACAATGAGTAACGATATGATGGCTATATTACACAGAGTACCAGTACTGAGTCAATGTGCAGGGGTACGAGGTAATAACATGGCTATATACACAGGGTACCAGTACCGAGTTAAGAGTGTGCAAAGCTGTCATCAAGGCAAAGGGTGGCTACTTTGAAGAATCCTAAATCTCAAATATATATTTTGATTTGTTTAACACAATGATTCCGTATGTGTTATTTCATAGTTTTGATGTCTTGGCTATTATTCTGCAATGTAGAAAATTGCAGAGAGTCGGGTAGCTATTCGGGTAGCTATTCGGGTAGCTATTCGGGTAGCTATTCGGGTAGCTATTTGGGTAGCTATTCGGGTAGCTATTTGGGTAGCTATTCGGGTAGCTATTTGGGTAGCTATTTGGGTAGCTATTCGGGTAGCTATTTGGGTAGCTATTTGGGTAGCTATTTGACCATCTATTTAGCAGTCTTATGGCTTGGGGGCAGATGCTGTTCAGGAGCCTCTTGGTCCTAGACTTGGCACTTTAGTACTGCTTGCTGTGCGGTAGCAGAGAGACCAGTCTATGACTTGGGTGCTTGGTTTCTTTGAAAATGCTCAGGGCCTTCCTCTGACACCGCCTGGTATAGAGGTCTTTGGATGACAAGGCGCTCGGCCCCAGTGATGTACTGGGCCGCATGCACTACCCTCTGTAGCCTTGTCAGATGCCGAGTAGTTGCCATACCAACCGGTGATGCAGCAAGTCAAGATGTTCTCAATGGTGCAGCTGTAGAACTCTGTAGGATCTGAGGGCCGATGCTAAATCTTTTCAGCCTCCTGAACGACCGTGTTGGTGTGTCTGGACCATGATAGGTCCTTAGTGATGTGGACACAGAGGAACTTGAAGCACTCAACCTGATCCACGACAGCCCCACAGATGTGGATGGGGGCGTGCTCTGCACTCTGTTTCCTGTAGTCCACGATCAGCTCCTTTGTCTCGCTGAGGGAGAGGTTGTTGTCCTGGCACCACACCTGCCGGGTTTCTGACCTCTCTCTATAGGCTGTTTCATCTTCGTTCAGGATCAGGCCAACCATCATTGCTCGTGGGTGAACTGGTAGTACAGGAAGCGGACTAAGCACACATCCTTGAGGGACCCCAGTGTTGAGGGCCAGTGTGTCAGATGTGTTGTTGCCTACCCTCACCACCTGGGGGAGGCCCGTCAGGAAGTCCAGGATCCAGTTGCAGAGGGAGGTGATCAGTTCAAGGGTCCTTAGCTTAGTGGTGAGCTTGGAGGGCACTATGGTGTTGAACGCTGAGCTGTAGTCAATGAACAGCATTCTCACATAGGTGTTCATTTTGTCCATGTGGGAAAGGGCAGTGAGGAGTGCAATAGAGATTGAGTCATCTGTGGATCTGTTGGGGTGGTATGTGAATTGGAGTGGATCCAGGGTTTCTGGGATGATGTTGTTGATGTGAGCCATGACCGAGCCTTTCAAAGCATTTCATGGCTACAGATGTGAGTGCTGCGGGGCGGTAATCACTTAGACAGGTCACCTTGGTGTTCTTGGGCACAGGGACTATGGTGGTCTGTTTGAAACATGTAGGTATTACAGACTGGGTCAGGGAGAGGTCAGTGAAGAGACTTGTCAGCTGGTCAGCGCATGCTCTGACTATGTGTCCTGGTAATCCGTCTTGCCCTGCGGCCTTGTGAATATTAGCCTGTTTAAAGGTTTTACCCACATCGGCTACGGAGAGCGTGATCATACAGTCATCCGGAACAGCTGGTGCTCTTATGCATGATTCAGTGTTGCTTGCCTCAAAGCAGGCTTAGAAGGCATATAAAGTGGAAGAGAGATTGACGTCATCACTACTTGTTTTGGTAAGAAGTGTTGACAAGCTGAATGTACCGAGCTGTCTGTTTAAACTATAGAACAGACTATGGGAGGCGCACAGTACTACATAGAGCAATGACTACATGGAACTCTATTCCACAGTACTACATAGAGCCATGACCTAATGGAAGTCTATTCCACAGTACTACATAGAGCCATGACTACATGGAAGTGTATTCCACAGTACTACATAGAGCCATGACTACATGGAAGTCTATTCCACAGTACTACATAGAGCCATGACTACATGGAACTCTATTCCACAGTACTACATAGAGCCATGGCTACATGGAACTCTATTCCACAGTACTACATAGAGCCATGGCTACATGGAAGTCTATTCCACAGTACTACATAGAGCCATGGCTACATGGAAGTCTATTCCACAGTACTACATAGAGCCATGACTACATGGAACTCTATTCCACAGTACTACATAGAGCCACGACTACATGGAACTCTATTCCACAGTACTACATAGAGCCATGACTACATGGAACTCTATTCCACAGTACTACATAGAGCCATGACTACATGGAACTCTATTCCACAGTACCACATAGAGCCATGACTACATGGAACTCTATTCCACAGTACATAGAGCCATGACTACATGGAACTCTATTCCACAGTACTACATAGAGCCATGACTACATGGAACTCTATTCCCCCCTACATTTTATAGAACAGCGGGGACTGCGAAGAGACACACACACACACACACACACACACACACACACACACACACACACACACACACACACACACACACACACACACACACACACACACACACACACACACACACACACACACACACACACACACACACAGACACAGACACAGGTACAGACACATGCACACGCACACGCAAGCACACGCATTCTACACACACATACATTGTAATATTATTGTATGGTGGTATTATACATTTTTGTATTGTAGACATGCAGTGGTGTAATAATGTTTTACGATGTCCTGTTTTATCTTTAGTTTTATATGTAATGTAAGCGCCTTAATGTGTTTGGACACATTGGAAGAGTCTGTGGGGATCCCTAATAAATACAAATATAAATATTGCTCGTCTGGTAGGCTCACGCCACTGGGCAGCTCGCGGTTGGGCTTTCCTTTGTAATCCGTTACAGTTTGCAAGCCATGCCACATCCGACGTGGCCGCCTAATGATATCAACTATAAAATCTTAAAGAAGACATTACGTCCCTCTTTATCTGAGCAGTAACACTGTGTTTACTGTAGTTTAATCAGAGATATTAGGTAAAATACGAAGATGATCAACACCTTGTATGTTATTTCTCCTCAGTCAGTAACATGTTGTATGTCGTGTTGTTTCTCCTCAGTGCCCCCAAAGCCTCCTCACCTGCAGCAGAGTGCTGGTGCTGGTGCTGCTAGACCACGCCCCCGCGCCCCGGACAAGCCCCTCCCTCTGCCTCCACCCTGTAGACCTCTGCCTGCAGACCCCAGGGGGGGAGGGGCCAGCCATCCCCAAACACTCCCCCGCGTTGAGGGAAGCTCCTCCCCCACCGCATGTGTGCTCTCCCTCATCGAGAAGTTTGAGAGGTGAGCCGTCATTCTCAGGATCAAACTTAGGTCAAGTATTTGAGCTGACCAATTACCTAGTTCCAAGTGATTAATGACATAGTTATAGTGATTAATGACATAGTTATAGTGATTAATGACATAGTTATAGTGATTTATGACATAGTTATAGTGATTAATGACATAGTTATAGTGATTAATGACATACTTATAGTGATTAATGACATAGTTATAGTGATTAATGTCATAGTTATAGTGATTAATGACATATTTATAGTGATTAATGACATAGTTATAGTGATTAATGATAGTGATTAATGACATAGTTATAGTGATTAATGACATAGTTATAGTTTATGAGTGATTAATGACATAGTTATAGTGATTAATGACATAGTTATAGTGATTAATGACATAGTTATAGTGATTAATGACATAGTTCCAAGTGATTAATGTGTTATAGTGATTATATAGTGATTAATGACATAGTTATAGTGATTAATGACATAGTTATAGTGATTAATGACATAGTTATAGTGATTAATGACATAGTTATAGTGATTAATGATTAATGACATAGTTATATTAATGACATAGTTATAGTGATTGATTAATGTTATAGTGATAGTTATAGTGATTAATGACATAGTTATAGTGATTAATGACATAGTTATAGTGATTAATGACATAGTTATAGTGATTAATGGCATAGTTATAGTGATTAATGACATAGTTATAGTGATTAATGACATAGTTATAGTGATTAATGACATAGTTATAGTGATTAATGACATAGTTATAGTGATTAATGACATAGTTATAGTGATTAATGACATAGTTATAGTGATTAATGACATAGTTATAGTGATTAATGACATAGTTATAGTGATTAATGACATAGTTATAGTGATTATAGTTATAGTGATTAATGACATAGTTATAGTGATTAATGACATAGTTATAGTGATTATAGTGACATAGTTATAGTGATTAATGACATAGTTATAGTGATTAATGACATAGTTATAGTGATTAATGACATTAGTTATAGTGATTAATGACATAGTTATAGTGATTAATGACATAGTTATAGTGATTAATGACATAGTTATATTGATTAATTAATGACATAGTTATAGTGATTAATGACATAGTTATAGTGATTAATGACATAGTTATAGTGATTAATGACATAGTTATAGTGATTAATGACATAGTTATAGTGATTAATGACATAGTTGATTAATAGTAGTTATAGTGATTAATGACATAGTTGTAGTGATTAATGACATAGTTATAGTGATTAATGACATAGTTATAGTGATTAATGACATAGTTATAGTGATTAATGACATAGTTATAGTGATTAATGACATAGTTATAGTGATTAATGACATAGTTATAGTGATTAATGACATAGTTATAGTGATTAATGACATAGTTATAGTGATGACATATTAATTAATGACATAGTTATAGTGATTAATAACATAGTTATTATTAATGACATAGTTATAGTGATTAATGACATAGTTTAATGACATAGTTATATTAATGACATAGTTATAGTGATTAATGATTATAGTTATAGTTATAGTGATTAATGACATAGTTATAGTGATTAATGTGATTAATGACATGTAGTTATAGTTATAGTGATTAATGACATAGTTTAATAGTGATTAATGACATAGTTATAGTGATTAATGACATAGTTATAGTGATTAATGACATAGTTATAGTGATTAATGACATAGTTATAGTGATTAATGACATAGTTATAGTGATTAATGACATAGTTATAGTGATTAATGACATAGTTATAGTGATTAATGACATAGTTATAGTGATTAATGACATAGTTATAGTGATTAATGACATAGTTATAGTGATTAATGACATAGTTATAGTGATTAATGACATAGTTATAGTGATTAATGACATAGTTCCAAGTGATTAATGACATAGTTATAGTGATTATTATAGTGATTAATGACATAGTTATAATGATTAATGACATAGTTATAGTGATTAATGACATAGTTATAGTGATTAATGACATAGTTATAGTGATTAATGACATAGTTATAGTGATTAATGACATAGTTATAGTGATTAATGACATAGTTATAGTGATTAATGACATAGTTATAGTGATTAATAATGACATAGTTATAGTGATTAATGACATAGTTATAGTGATTAATGACATAGTTATAGTGATAGTAAATGACATAGTTATAGTGATTAATGACATAGTTATAGTTTATAGTGATTAATGACATAGTTATAGTGATTAATGACATAGTTGTATTAATGACATAGTTATAGTGATTAATGACATAGTTATAGTGATTAATGTGATTAATGACATAGTTATAGTGATTAATGACATAGTTATAGTGATTAATGACATAGTTATAGTGATTAATGACATAGTTATAGTGATTAATGACATAGTTATAGTGATTAATGACATAGTTATAGTGATTAATGACATAGTTATAGTGATTAATGTGATTAATGACATAGTTATAGTGATAGTTATAGTGATTAATGATAGTGATTAATGACATAGTTATAGTGATTAATGACATAGTTATAGTGATTAATGACATAGTTATAGTGATTAATGACATAGTTATAGTGATTAATGACATAGTTATAGTGATTAATGACATACACGACCGGTCCAAAGTTTAATGACATAGTTCCAAGTGATTAATGACATAGTTATAGTGATTAATGACATAGTTATAGTGATTAATGACATAGTTATAGTGATTAATGACATAGTTATAGTGATTAATGACATAGTTATAGTGATTAATGACATAGTTATAGTGATTAATGACATAGTTATAGTGATTAATGACATAGTTATAGTGATTAATGACATAGTTATAGTGATTAATGACATAGTTATAGTGATTAATGACATAGTTATAGTGATTAATGACATAGTTATAGTGATTAATGACATAGTTATAGTGATTAATGACATAGTTATAGTGATTAATGACATAGTTATAGTGATTAATGACATAGTTATAGTGATTAACATAGTTATATGACATAGTTATAGTGATTAATGACATAGTTATAGTGATTAATGACATAGTTATAGTGATTAATGACATAGTTATAGTGATTAATGACATAGTTATAGTGATTAATGACATAGTTATAGTGATTAATGACATAGTTATAGTGATTAATGACATAGTTATAGTGATTAATGACATAGTTATAGTGATTAATGACATAGTTATAGTGATTAATTATAGTGATTAATGACATAGTTATAGTGATTAATGACATTAATGATTAATGACATAGTTATAGTGATTAATGACATAGTTATAGTGATTAATGACATAGTTATAGTGATTAATGACATAGTTTAATGATTAATAGTTATAGTGATTAATGACATAGTTATAGTGATTAATGACATAGTTATAGTGATTAATGACATAGTCATAGTGATTAATGACATAGTTATAGTGATTAATGACATAGTTATAGTGATTAATGACATAGTTATATTGATTAATGACATAGTTATAGTGATTCATGACATAGTTATAGTGATTAATGACATACTTATAGTGATTAATGACATAGTTATAGTGATTAATGACATAGTTATAGTGATTAATGTCATAGTTATAGTGATTATTATAGTGATTAATGACATAGTTATAGTGATTAATGACATAGTTATAGTGATTAATGGCATACACGACCGGTCCAAAGTTTTAGAACACTTACTCATTCAAGGGGTTTTTCTTTATTTGTACTATTTTCTACATTGTAGAATAATAGTGAAGACATCAACACTATAAATTAACACATATGGAATCATGTAGTAACCAATTTTTTTTTAAACAAATCAAAATATATTTTAAATTTGAGGTTCTTCAAATAGCCACCCTTTGCCTTGATGACAGCTTTGCCTTGATGACAGCTTTGCCTTGATGACAGTGTTGCAGAGACTCTTTGTTATTCTCTCAACCAGCTTCATATATGCTTTTCCTTCACTCTGCGGTCCGACTCATCCCAAACCATCTCAATTGGTTGAAGTTGGGGGATTGTGGAGACCAGGTCATCTGATACAGCACTCCATCACTCTTCTTCTTGCACTCCATCACTCTCCTAGTTATAGTGAACTTGGTAAAACTAGCCCTTAAGGACAGCCTGGAGAATGTTATAGTGTTGGATCATTGTCCTGTTGAAAAACAAACGATAGTTCCACTAAGATTCAAACCAAATGGGATGGAGTATTGCTGCAGAATGCTGTGGTAGCCATGCTGGTTAAGTGTGCCTTGAACTCTAAATAAATCACAGACATTGTCACCAGCAAAGCACCATCACACCTCCTCCTCCATGCTTCACGGTGGGAAATACACATGTGGGGATCATCTGTTCACTTACTCTGCGTTTCACAAAGACTTTCGCGGTTGGAACCAAAAATCTCAAATTTGGACTCCAGACCAAAGAACACATTTCCACCGGTCTAATGTCCATTGCTCGTGTTTCTTGGCCCAAGCAAGTCTCTTCTTGTTATTGGTGTCTTTTAGAAGTGGTTTCTTTGCAGCAATTTGACCATGAAGGCCTGATTCACACGGTCTCTTCTGAACAGTTGATGTTGAGATATCTGTTACTTGAACTTCGTGAAGAATTTTTTTGGTCTGCAATTTCTGAGGCTGGTAACTCTAATGAACTTATCCTCTGCAGCAGAGGTAACTCTGGGTCTTCCATTCCTGTGGCAGTCCTCATGAGAGACAGTTTCATCATAGCGCTTGATGGTTTTTCCAACAGTACTTGAGGGAACCTTCAAAGTTCTTGAAATTTTCCATATTGACTGACCTGTTTTAAAGTAATGATGGACTGTTGTTTCTCTTTGCTTATTTGAGCTGTTCTTGCCATAATATGGACTTGGTCTTTTACCAAATAGGGCTATATTCTGTATACCAACCCTACCTTGTCACAACATCAATTATTATCTCAAACGCTTTAAGAAGTAAAGAAATTGCACAAATTAACTTTTAAGAAGGCACACCTGTTAATTGCATTGCATTCCAGGTGACAACCATTTTTTTAAACCTTTATTTAACGAGGCAAGTCAGTTAAGAACAAACTCTTATTTTCAATGACGGCTTAGGAACAGTGGGTTCAGGGGCAGAACAGATTTGTACCTTGTCAGCTCGGGGAGTTGAACTTGCAACCTTCCGGTTGAGAGAATCCTGGTTGAGAGAATGCAAAGAGTGTTTCCTAAGCTGTCATCAAGGCAAAGGGTGGCTACTTTGAAGAATCTCAAATATAAACTATATTTAGATTTGTTTAACTCTTTTTTTTGGTTACTACATGATTCCATATGTGTTATTTCATAGTGTTGATGTCTTCACTATAATTCTACAATGTAGAAAATAGTAAAAATAAAGAAAAACCCTTGAATGTGTAGGTGTTCTAAAACTTTAGACCGGTCGTGTAGTTCCAAGTATTTAATGAAATACTTCCCAGTCATTAAGTACATAGTTCCAAGTGATTAATGATATAGTTATAGTATATACTGTCCACTTAGGAGTCATTGATTTTCTCCACCAGATAATATAGTTCCTCAAGTTTTTTAAGACTTCATTCTAAATCTGTGTTTACTCTACAGGGAGAAGATCATTGTGGTGCCTGATATCACGGGAGGGGGTCTCTGCACCCCCCGGGTCCTCGAGACGGGACCAGGAGGGGACACCTTCTCTCCCGCAGCCTCAGAGCTCCCTCTGGGCTGTCTCCCCGTGGTCTGGCCCCCTGGTTCCTCTCAAGACCTCCAGGAGCTCCGGGATCTACCTCAGGGGCTGGCTGTGCTGGTTAATGTGTTGCCGGGGGAGACGGAGGTACCAGAGGATGACAATGATAATGAACTAGGAACGTTGTGCTCTATCTCTGACAAGCGTCTGTCCATGGAGTCTGGCTACAGCGCCTCGGAGAGACTCACGGACACCATGGAGATGAGGGAGCAGGTGGGGTCAGAATCAGAGAGCCAATCCGAGATCCCCTCTGAACACTTGCCCCTCCTTCAGCCGCAGACGGACGGCAAGCTGGCCAATCGGGACTCTGGCATCGACAGCATCAGCTCTCCGTCCCACAGCGAGGAGCTGTGTTTCGCCGGCGACGAGGACCGGGTCATCTACCCATGTAGTCCCGCCCTCACGCTGCCACGCCTCTCTAGCTCCTCCTCTTCCAGCTATGCCGAGGGTCCGGGGGGAGAGGGGGCATCGGCTGAGGGGGGGAGAGATTCGGAGGGGGACAGTGACTTGGAGGAGGGGAGTGGGGACGAGACAATTGAACTGATCAACCCCATGATGGATCTGCTGCCTTTGACCCTGCCTCAAACAGACAGACAGGACTCTACGGAGGTAGGCCAGACTCTTCTTTAGCATCACTTATTAAAGTCATACGAACCATCTGAAATATGGAAAATATACAAGCACAACATCTTCCAGTGTCGTTACCATGACAACTTGTTATTTTGGACTTGGTCAAGATACTGATCTAGCTTCCTCTGTGTGCATGTGTGTGTGTGTGTATGTGTGTCTCTGTGTATTTGTCTGTGTGTGTGTGTGTGTGTGTGTGTGTGTGTGTCTGTCTCTCTCTCTCTCTCTCTCTCTGTGTGTGTGTCTCTCCGACCAATCCCAGCTGTCGGTGCAGCAGCGTGTGTTCAACATAGCCAATGAGCTCCTCCACACAGAGAAGGCCTACGTGTCTCGGCTGTACCTCCTGGACCAGGTGTTCTGCTCCTCCCTCCTAGAGGAGGCGCGCTCCCGCTCCTCCTTCCCTCTAGACGTGGTCATGGGTATCTTCTCCAACATCTGCTCTATATACTGTTTCCACCAGCAGTTCCTGCTCCCCGCCCTGGAGAAACGCATGGCGGAGTGGTGAGTTAAACCCTGACCCCAGTCCCTATCCCTGACCCTAGTCCCTAACCCCTAACCCAGGGCCTACCTCTAACCCTACACTAACCCTGACCCAGGGTCTACCTCTAACCCTACACTAACCCTAACCCTGACCCAGGGTCTACCTCTAACCCTACACTAACCCTAACCCTGACCCAGGGTCTACCTCTAACCCTAGACTAACCCTAACCCAGGGTCTACCTCTAACCCTACACTAACCCTAACCCTGACCCAGGGCCTACCTCTAACCCTAGACTAACCCTAACCCTGACCCAGGGTTTACCTCTAACCCTAGACTAACCCTAACCCTGACCCAGGGTCTACCTCTAACCCTAGACTAATCCTGACCCAGGGTCTATCTCTAACCCTACACTAACCCTGACCCAGGGTCTACCTCTAACCCTAGACTAACCCTAACCCTGACCCAGGGTCTACCTCTAACCCTAGACTAACCCTAACCCTGACCCAGGGTCTACCTCTAACCCTAGACTAACCCTAACCCTGACCCAGGGTCTACCTCTAACCCTAGACTAACCCTAACCCTGACCCAGGGCCTACCTCTAACCCTAGACTAACCCTAACCCTGACCCAGGGTCTACCTCTAACCCTAGACTAACCCTAACCCTGACCCAGGGTCTACCTCTAACCCTAGACTAACCCTAACCCTGACCCAGGGTCTACCTCTAACCCTAGACTAACCCTAACCCTGACCCAGGGTCTACCTCTAACCCTACACTAACCCTGACCCAGGGTCTACCTCTAACCCTAGACTAATCCTGACCCAGGGTCTACCTCTAACCCTACACTAACCCTGACCCAGGGTCTACCTCTAACCCTACACTAACCCTAACCCTGACCCAGGGTCTACCTCTAACCCTAGACTAACCCTAACCCTGACCCAGGGTCTACCTCTAACCCTACACTAACCCTGACCCAGGGTCTACCTCTAACCCTACACTAACCCTAACCCTGACCCAGGGTCTACCTCTAACCCACATCTCCCCCCAGGGATGTGAACCCGCGCATCGGGGACATCCTGCAGAAGCTAGCCCCCTTTCTGAAGATGTACGGAGAGTACGTGAAGAACTTTGACCGGGCCATGGAGCTGGTCAACACCTGGATGGAGAGGTCGTCCCAGTTCAAAGCCATCGTCCACCAAATCCAGGTAGGGGTTTATGAGGGCGGCAGTAGATATCTCAGATAGGGGGGGGGAGTGAGGCCTAAGAGGGTTTTATAAATAAGCATCAACCAGTGGGTCTTGTGACAGATATAGAGAGAGGAACAGTTCACATAGGAGTATAGAGTGCAGTGATGTGTCCTCTAAGGAGCATTTTGGTGGCAAATCTGAGGGCCGAATGGTAAAGAACATCTAGCCGCTCGAGAGCCGCCCTTACCTGCCGATCTATAAATTATGTCTTGTAATCTAGCATGGGTAGGATGGTCATCTGAATAAGGGTTAGTTTGGCAGCTGGGGTGAAAGAGGAGCGATTTACGATAGAGGAAACCAAGTCTAAGATTTAACTTTAGCCTGCAGCTTTGATGTGTGCTGAGAGAGAAGGACAGTGTACCGTCTAGCCATACTCCCAAGTACTTGTATGAGGTGACTACCTCAGGCTCTAAACCGTCAAAAACCGAGGTAGTAATCACACCGGTAAGAAACATTCCATTGGTTATAAGAGCATTGGGCCGGAAGGTTGAAAGGTTGCCGGTTCAAATCCCTACACCTCTCTGGTTCAGAGGGGTTGCAATACATTCGGAAGACACATCTTGGCTGAATGTGTTCCGTTGTGCATCTGACGAGGCTGATGTTGCTTAGTAACCAGGCGGCTCTCCCCGAGCCGGTGTTGTAATGTCAATGTGAACTCTAGTGACATTGTGTTTCCATTGCTAGGGCTGTCTGTGAGAATCAACCATTTCTGCGTAATCAAATCGGTTGCTTTGTGAGAACTGATTTGATCAAGTCCACAGCTAGCCATAGTTATATCGATGGCAGCTGAAAAGTACCGGTGGCCTGTGTTTGGTCCTCAGCTGAGAGCAGGTCCACAAGGAGCCATGGCCCAGTGAGACACGGGTGCCGGTCCGCCTAGATGGAAACAGACAAGTCTGATGAGTATCCTGGGTAAATCCTGGGTAAAACACTGGGGTAAATCCTGGGTAAAACACTGAGACGCTGACAGTTAACCCAGTAGAATACTGTCCTATAGTAGACAGTAGGTAGCTGTGTGAGAGGCTGACAGTTAACCCAGGAGAATACTGTCCTATAGTAGACAGTAGGTAGCTGTGTGAGAGGCTGACAGTTAACCCAGTAGAATACTGTCCTATAGTAGACAGTAGGTAGCTGTGTGAGAGGCTGACAGTTAACCCAGGAGAATACTGTCCTATAGTAGACAGTAGGTAGCTGTGTGAGAGGCTGACAGTTAACCCAGGAGAATACTGTCCTATAGTAGACAGTAGGTAGCTGTGTGAGAGGCTGACAGTTAACCCAGGAGAATACTGTCCTATAGTAGACAGTAGGTAGCTGTGTGAGAGGCTGACAGTTAACCCAGTAGAATACTGTCCTATAGTAGACAGTAGGTAGCTGTGTGAGAGACTGACAGTTAACCCAGTAGAATACTGTCCTATAGTAGACAGTAGGTAGCTGTGTGAGAGGCTGACAGTTAACCCAGGAGAATACTGTCCTATAGTAGACAGTAGGTAGCTGTGTGAGAGGCTGACAGTTAACCCAGGAGAATACTGTCCTATAGTAGACAGTAGGTAGCTGTGTGAGAGGCTGACAGTTAACCCAGGAGAATACTGTCCTATAGTAGACAGTAGGTAGCTGTGTGAGAGGCTGACAGTTAACCCAGTATAATACTGTCCTATAGTAGACAGTAGGTAGCTGTGTGAGAGGCTGACAGTTAACCCAGGAGAATACTGTCCTATATTAGACAGTAGGTAGCTGTGTGAGAGGCTGACAGTTAACCCAGTAGAATACTGTCCTATAGTAGACAGTAGGTAGCTGTGTGAGAGGCTGACAGTTAACCCAGGAGAATACTGTCCTATAGTAGACAGTAGGTAGCTGTGTGAGAGGCTGACAGTTAACCCAGGAGAATACTGTCCTATAGTAGACAGTAGGTAGCTGTGTGAGAGGCTGACAGTTAACCCAGGAGAATACTGTCCTATAGTAGACAGTAGGTAGCTGTGTGAGAGACTGACAGTTAACTCAGTAGAATACTGTCCTATAGTAGACAGTAGGTAGCTGTGTGAGAGGCTGACAGTTAACTCCAGTAGAATACTGTCCTATAGTAGACAGTAGGTAGCTGTGTGAGAGACTGACAGTTAACCCAGTAGAATACTGTCCTATAGTAGACAGTAGGTAGCTGTGTGAGAGGCTGACAGTTAACCCAGTAGAATACTGTCCTATAGTAGACAGTAGGTAGCTGTGTGAGAGGCTGACAGTTAACCCAGTAGAATACTGTCCTATAGTAGACAGTAGGTAGCTGTGTGAGAGACTGACAGTTAACCCAGTAGAATACTGTCCTATAGTAGACAGTAGGTAGCTGTGTGAGAGGCTGACAGTTAACCCAGTAGAATACTGTCCTATAGTAGACAGTAGGTAGCTGTGTGAGAGGCTGACAGTTAACCCAGGAAATACTGTCCTATAGTAGACAGTAGGTAGCTGTGTGAGAGGCTGACAGTTAACTGCAGGAGAATACTGTCCTATAGTAGACAGTAGGTAGCTGTGTGAGAGGCTGACAGTTAACCCAGGAGAATACTGTCCTATAGTAGACAGTAGGTAGCTGTGTGAGAGGCTGACAGTTAACCCAGGAGAATACTGTCCTATAGTAGACAGTAGGTAGCTGTGTGAGAGGCTGACAGTTAACCCAGGAGAATACTGTCCTATAGTAGACAGTAGGTAGCTGTGTGAGAGGCTGACAGTTAACCCAGTAGAATACTGTCCTATAGTAGACAGTAGGTAGCTGTGTGAGAGGCTGACAGTTAACCCAGTAGAATACTGTCCTATAGTAGACAGTAGGTAGCTGTGTGAGAGGCTGACAGTTAACTCAGAAATACTGTCCTATAGTAGACAGTACAGCTGTGTGAGAGGCTGACAGTTAACCCAGTAGAATACTGTCCTATAGTAGACAGTAGGTAGCTGTGTGAGAGGCTGACAGTTAACAGTAGAATACTGTCCTATAGTAGACAGTAGGTAGCTGACAGTTAACCCAGTAGAATACTGTCCTATAGTAGACAGTAGGTAGCTGAGTGTAGAAAACTGACAGTTAACCCAACAGAATACTGTCCTATAGTAGACAGTAAGTAGCTGAGTGAGAGGCTGACAGTTAACAAAACAGGAGAATACTGTCCTAACATTTATACTACACACTAGGTAGCTGTGTGAAAGGCTGACAGTTAACCAGTAGAATACTGTCCTATAGTAGACAGTAGGTAGCTGTGTGAGGGGCTGACAGTTAACAGTAGAATACTGTCCTATAGTAGACAGTAGGTAGCTGTGTGAGAGGCTGACAGTTAACCCAGGAGAATACTGTCCTATAGTAGACAGTAGGTAGCTGTGTGAGAGGCTGACAGTTAACCCAGGAGAATACTGTCCTATAGTAGACAGTAGGTAGCTGTGTGAGGGGCAAGAAGACAGGGTTGATCTCCTACTTTAAACACTCTGCCACCAATCACTGCACAGAACTCTTCTACTGAATACTAACATGGTCACAGACCTGATTATTCAGAAAGCTCATTGGGTTTAGCAGCAACACACCCTGCTCAGTAAAAGGGGACATTGGGATGTGTGTGTAGATTGTTGAGTAAGTTTATACTGCACACTGAGTGTACAAAACATTAAGAACAGCTTCCTAACATTGATACTGCACACTGAGTGTACAAAACATTAAGAACAGCTTCCTAACATTGATACTGCACACTGAGTGTACAAAGCATTAAGAACAGGTTCCCAACATTGAGTGTACAAACATTATGAACAGCTTCACAACATTGAGTGTACAAAACATTAAGAACAGCTTCCCAACATTGATACTACACACTGAGTATACAAAACATTAAGAACAGCTTCCCAACATTGAGTGTACAAACATTATGAACAGCTTCCCAACATTGAGTGTACAAACATTATGAACAGCTTCCCAACATTGATACTACACACTGAGTGTACAAAACATTAAGAACAGCTTCCTAACATTTATACTGCACACTGAGTGTACAAAACATTAAGAACAGCTTCCTAACATTGATACTGCACACTGAGTGTACAAAACATTAAGAACAGCTTCCTAACATTGATACTGCACACTGAGTGTACAAAACATTAAGAACAGCTTCCCAACATTGAGTGTACAAACATTATGAACAGCTTCCCAACATTGAGTGTACAAACATTATGAACAGCTTCCCAACATTGATACTACACATTGAGTGTACAAACATTATGAACAGCTTCCTAACATTGATACTGCACACTGAGTGTACAAAACATTAAGAACAGCTTCCCAACATTGAGTGTACAAACATTATGAACAGCTTCCTAACATTTATACTGCACACTGAGTGTACAAAACATTAAGAACAGCTTCCCAACATTGATACTGCACACTGAGTGTACAAAACATTAAGAACAGCTTCCTAACATTGATACTGTACACTGAGTGTACAAAACATTAAGAACAGCTTCCTAACATTTATACTGTACCCTGAGTGTACAAAACATTAAGAACAGCTTCCTAACATTGATACTTTATAATAAATATATCATGAATATGATGCCTTCGAAGAGTATTCAGACCCCTTGACTTTTTCCACATTTTGTTACGATACAGCCTTATTCTAAAATGAATGAAATTGGTTTTTTCCCCTCATCAATGTACACACAATCCCCTATAATGACAAAGCAAAAACTGATTTATAATAAAAAAAACGGGGGAAAAAAATGAAATATCACATTTACGTAAGTATTCAGACCCTTTACTCAGGGCTTTGTTGAAGCACCTTTGGCAGTGATTACAGCCTCGAGTCTTCTTGGGTATGACGCTACAAGCTTGGCACACCTGTATTTCTCCCATTTTTCTCTGCAGATCCTCTCAAGTTCTGTCAGGTTGGGTGAGGAGCGTTGCTACACAGCTATTTTCAGGTCTCTCCAGAGATATTCAATGGGCTTCAAGTCCAGGCTGGGCCACTCAAGGACATTCAGAGACTTGTCCCAAAGCTGCTTATTGTCTTGTGGTTAGGGCCATTGTCCTG